>NC_060193.1:46560745-46678245 GCF_021184085.1 Oncorhynchus gorbuscha
AGTATCCGGTTTTCTCGATGGCAACTGACAGATGCATGGTGCTCATCACAGAAGCGTTCTTTCTTGCCTTGCATTGGTACAGTGTGAGTGTTGTCTTGACATTCTTCAGCGCCATTGTGGAGTACAACGGCTGTGCAGGTGCCTTATTTTGCACAGAGGGAGGGAGCTCCCATCTTACTTTGTTCACGGCGCCGACCTGGCTTGTTTTAATTACAAGCAACTTGTTCGGCAGTGTCAGTGAAGTAAAGAAATTGTCCACGGTGACATTTCTCCCCTTGCCCGCGTAAGGTTCCACAAGCCTCATCTCCTCCGACACTTGCACACATGCTGCCCGATGTGGATATTTTACAAAGCGGTGCCTTCCCTTCCTTTCTCTCCTGTCTCAGCGTTTCATGTGTTGGTGGCACTTGCACCTGCACAGTGCGTACCATTCTGGCTTTTCTTTGTGCTTAGGCCTCATGGGTTCAGGCTGAGGCTCAGAAGTAGAAGAACAATCATCAGAGATGTTATCATTCAATTCTTCCCCACCATCAGAGTTGTTTTCATTCAGCTCTTTTAGCAGCGCTAAGGCAGCATGTGCATCGATTAGTCTTCTTGCCAGTGTAAATGCCGCACGCTCTCACTGTGTAGTACAAATAGGCCAGAGAAGACTGATAGGATTGCTTGGATTTGGAGGACTGATATAGGGTACATACCCTTTTGAGACTGTAATTAGAATATACCAATACAATAACAAATGGCCAAGCCCAGTTCATCACTCACAATTGGTGATTACATAATTATGCCTTATACTGTACGTTCCCACTCGCTCATCAACTCACCCATTGTTCCCCTTTCTCCAGCCTCGTACTTTACTTCATTTATTTCATCTGTTGTTATACGTGACCAGCAGCGACATTTGAAATTGGGATATATATTTTTTTACATTAGATAAAAGTCGAGATTCATAGCTTGACAATTGTATATCCTACACTGCAGTTGAGGAACAATGCAAAGGTTCTTCTGCTTTGAAAGTTGATCAACTTGTTACCGCACTTGTCAAAAATGGTTCCAGAAGGTTCCCCTCGGCTGTCCCCATAAGGATCGCCCTTTTGAGTTCCAGGTTTTGGGTACAATGTCGAACCCTATGGGGAAAGGGTTGTACATGGAACCCAATAGGGTTCTTCAAAGTGTTATCCTATGAGCAAAGTCAGAAAACCCTTTACGGTTCTAGACAGCACCTTGTTTCTAAGAGTGTCGAGTGGTTATGCGAACGCATGTGCTTATGCATGTGCTTATGCATTTCCTCGTGGAATGAAGGGTATCTGTACTTCCTTTAGATACACAAAGGACATACAAAGAAGGTCGGGAAATACTTTGTTTAGTTTAGAAGCAGGACAAATACATTCATATGTAGCTGGGGTCGGCGAGCTCACAACTGAATTAGTTGTCTGGTGATGTGTTGCTTGCTAACGTGATTCAGAAGGAGGAGGAGGTGGAGGTCTGCTGGCTGAGGGTTGAGGATGCACACTTAGAAATGCATGATGGAGACTTTCTCAGTCGAACAAAACCACCCCCTTCTTGATTATTGACAAAATGATTCATTCATATATCATTCTACTATCCAGTAACTTTTGCAACCTACTGCAATTGTGACAGTAGCGAATGAAGGCAAAAACCTGGGGGAAAGAAAACGTTTAAAAAACTCTACAAATAAGGCTTGGGGGGGTGTCAGGGAGTCAATCTGCTTATATGCCTGGTGCAGGATGATAGTGCAGTACAATAACAGCCTATTGAGCAGTGGAGCCTCAGAGAGAGGGGCTGCCAAACCAACAGCTCTCCTAAAGCGTGAATTCAGCTGAGTAGGGAGTGGCAGAGGCGATTGTAACCTACTAAAATGTTCATGCTCAAAATGACACCGCAAGTCGTTTACTGAGAGTACAGAGCATATGGCGTTATGACATTATGGCCGGATTCAGTTATGCTGAGTTGTGTTTTGCAGGGACAGTTGATGTGATTGCTTTCTAACATACCACAAGAATGTAGGCATATATTCTTTCTGAAATTGTATTCTCTCTGTGTGTCCTTTCGTATCCCTATTAAGTTTTAATAGCATGCTTCTTAGAGAGTTGTCATGCAACTATAATTTGTCAGTCTTGAGGTCAAAGAAATATGAGGGAGAACATTATTTAAAGCCAGCAGGTATAATGCTTTATTATGTGTTATACACATGCACAAACCCTTATAATGCTGTATTATAAGGAATTATAACATGTGGTTCAATATTATTAAGTGACTTAAATATGGTAAAATGTAAACAATATTTCTCTGCCAAATAATAAGTGAGGGGTAGATAGAGCCAGATGACAGTGAGACACCCTTTTTACCAGAGAGGTGAGATGGCGGGGTGTTCATGCTTTTCTGTGTGCCAAGGAGAGTTTATGAGGACAACATAATGTGATCTCCAGATAATAACATAACAGACATATTAGAGAAGTGCTCCAAACATGAATTTGGAGGCTGCAGCAGCAGTGGCTAAAGTCACTTATCAAAGAGGGTTCCTGGGCCCCCTAAGTCATTACCAGTCTGCCTGCCAACACAATTGTTAAAGAAACCTTGTCCTTGTGAAGCACTAAGAGCCGAACGTGTTCATGTTTCCTCGCTGACGTGACTTCAGAAGAGGACTTTCTCTCATTGCAGTTAGTGGTTCAAAGAGGCAAAGTCTTGATTACTGGCAGAGGGGCATACACACACTACACACTCCTAGTCTTATAATATATTCATTCATTTGGAGGGAGATTTCAATTATTGAGGATCACTAAAATCAGTGACATGTTTATATGATCTCCATTCAGTTACTCTATTCAAAAATGTATGTATACAGTGTGGAAATGATTTAGACCCCTTGACATTTTCTACATTTTGTTACGTTACAGCCTTATTCTAAAATTGATGAAATAAAAATAAAAATAATCAATCTACACACAATACCCCATAATGACAAAGTGAAAATAAAAAATGTGATTGGAGTCCACATGTTGTAAATTCAATTGGTTGGACATGATTTGGAAAGGCACACACCTGTCTATATAAGGTCCCACAGTTGACAGTGTATGTCACTGCAAAAACCAAGCCACGAGGCCGAAGGAATTGTCTGTAGAGCTCCGAGACAGGATTGTGTCGAGGCACAGATCTGGGGAAGGGTACCAGAAAATCTAGGCAGCATTGAAGGTCCCCAAGAACACAGTGGACTCCAACATTCTTAAATGGAAGAAGTTTGAAACCACCAAGACTCTTCCTAGAACTGGCCACCTGGCCAAACTGAGCAATCTGGGGAGAAGGGTCTTGGTCAGGGAGGTGACTAAGAACCCGATGGTCACTCTGACAGAGCTCCAAGGTTTGTCTGTGGAGATGGGAGAACCTTCCAGAAGGACAACCATTTCCTCAGCACTCCACCAATCAAGCCTTTATGGTAGAGTAGCCAGACGGAAGCCATTCCTCAGAAAAATGCACATGACAGCCTGCCTGGACTCTCAGACAATGAGAAACAAGATTCTCCTGTCTAATGAAGCCAAGATTGAACTCTAAGGCCTGAATGCAAAGCGTGATGTATGAGGGAAACCGGGCACCATCCCTATGGTTAAGCATGGTGGAGCAACATCATGCTGTGGGGATGTTTTTCAATGGCAGGGACTGGGAGACTAGTCAGGATCAAGGGAAAGATGAACGGTGCAAAGTACAGAGAGATCCTTGATGAAAACCTACTCCAGAGCACCCAGAACCTTAGACTGGGGTGAAGGTTCACCTTCCAACAGGACAACAACTCTAAGCACACAGTCCAGTCAACACAGGGGTGGCTTCTGGACAAGTTCCTGAATGCCCTTGAGTAGCCCAGCTGGACCACCTGGACTCATTCACCTGTTATTACTTCCCCTGTATCTGTCTGTTGCCAAGCTCTGTTCCCCGCTTCAGGATTAATGTTTGTCATTTTTGTTTCCTGATTTGACGCTGTTCCTGTACTCTTTGTCCTTACAAAAGGACAGATTTCCACCGGTTTAATGTCCATTGCTCTTGTTTCTTGTCCCAAGCAAGTCTCTTCTTATTATCGGTGTCCTTTACTAGTGGTTTCTTTGCAGCAATTCGACCATGAAAGGCCTGATTCACGCAGTCTCCAACAGTTGAGTTTGAGATGTGTCTGTTACTTGAACTCTGTGAAGCATGTATTTGGGCTGCAATTTCTGAGGCAGGTAACTCTAATGAACTGTATATTTATTCTCTCATTGTTCATTTGGATCAAGCAGAGCATGTCCAAATTTCACCCTGAGAATTCACAGCCATAAATTTCTCAGCAACTTAACACGATCACTGTCTTAGCTCAACAACCATGGACAATTAAAGGCCCAAAATCCTGCTGGCAGTTCCTTCCTTGCATGTCCAAGCACTGCCCCAGCAGCTCTTGCATGTCCAGGTGGAAAGGTTTTTATTCACACCTCATATGATGTGCTCTCTAGCTGCAGGATCTCACTGCCATCGGCCTTATTGGCTCATGATCACTAGCGAATGGCAGCAAACTGCGCATCCAACCCTGACCTGGCATAACACCAGAGAGAGAAAGAGAGCACATGGCTGCGTCTCAAATGGCACCTTATTCCCTACATAGTGTACTACTTTTTTACCATAGCGTGTCATTTGGGACGTAAAACATCACATTTCTATCATGAAACAATATGCTCGGTGTGACTGCGTGAGGTCTCCTCCGAGGCCCTGGGGGAATCTCATAACGATCCTGAAAATGATGGGCTCCTTTTCAGCATGCTTGAACCAAATATGGTCAGACTAGGAAACAGTGGGACACAGTGGGAGCTTAGGTGATTTGTGAAGCAATCAATGACAATGCAAGGCAAATTAGGTTTATGACCTGACTTGGAGTTGATCGCGGGCTGTTATTATATAGCCTATTCCACGAAAATAGATCCTGCATGAAATTACCAACATCCATAACGCACTGAAGCTATACAAGTCAAACACAAAACATAAATGCACTTCACGTTTTCTATGCATGTACATTGCGAGCAAATCCCTGAGGCTTTTCTACTGTGTAGTAATATATCCAAACATGGAAATAAGAACAACAACAGCTACAAACATGTTTGTAGTTTCTGAAATGTGTTTTTCTTCATCCCAGAAATCCACAACATCGAACAAACAAACACCCTTGCTTGCCACAATACATTAGCTTTCCATTCCCATTTGCATGGATGTGCTGGAGTGTGCCAGGACCCACTCTCTGTGCAACGCTAATGAATTCCTGCAGTGCAGGGATAACACCAGTGTACCCTTCTTTTGAGAGAGCGCCAACATTAATACGAATGACACATTTGAAATGTGGAACATGATCAACTTGAAATCCAGTATGAAAGAGCTAGGCGGAGAAAGGCCAAGAGCAACATTCATGCAAGCCACCCTGCACAACCTAAACACACACACACACACACACACACACACACACACACACACACACACACACACACACACACACACACACACACACACACACACACACACACACACACACACACACACACACACACAC
Source organism: Oncorhynchus gorbuscha (assembly GCF_021184085.1). Classification (NCBI taxonomy): domain Eukaryota; kingdom Metazoa; phylum Chordata; class Actinopteri; order Salmoniformes; family Salmonidae; genus Oncorhynchus; species Oncorhynchus gorbuscha. The sequence continues at coordinate 46,566,318 of NC_060193.1, forward strand.
ACACACACACACACACACACACACACACACACACATTTTTCTGAAATGACTGGTGGATGTCTTACTCTCTAATGGGGTAGCAGGATTATAAAGTGAACCGCGTGTTTGTGTGTGTGCAGTGGACTGACACAGTAGGGCATTTAAGATCCTCCTTCTGATGACTCCCCCTAACTACCAGTACGTTTCTCTTATTTTACAGGCTAGCGTGTGATTGGCAGAATATAGCTGCTGCTGTGTTTCTCAAAAGCTCCACTCCACTTCATTGTCTCTAGTCACCCTTGCTGAAAGCCTCGTAGGCCTACTTGAAATACAACCAAAGCCCTGTATTTAAACACTGCCGTCTAACAGAAACAGCACTGAATGCTCATTATTAAAATAAATAAAGAAGGGTCAAGGGGATACATCGAAATGTCGTGCACATTTAGTACAGTATCCTGTTTGTCAACAATTCCCCAAAAAGTGATGCTATTTGATCTGCTTTAGGCCTAATTAACAGTCCACTATTTACCAAGTAGGACATTTGAAAGGTAAAAACCGCATAGGACATTATAGTACAGTTTAAAACATGCAACACCTCTTCAGAGGGATTCTTCCTCACTGACCACATACTGGCAAGTGGAGAGAGTACTGGGATCTGATACTACAGATGGAATGATTGAATAATTAATAACACCTGATTAAAAACAGGGATTCCGATCCCATGCTACTATTTCTCTCTATGGTACCTCATAGATGTATAACAACATAGTCTGTCTCTGTCAGCATCATCTCTACGGTTTGTGTCCTCAATGACACCCTATTCCCTATATAGTGCACTGCTTTTGACCAGAGCCCTGTGGGCCCTGTCATAAGTAGTAGTGAACTATATAGGGAATAGGGTGCCATTTGAGATGTAACCCTACAGTACAACTGACTGCAGTGGACTGAAAGCTCTGTCGAAGGCGATAAGGTCAGCTGGAAAATACCATTTCCCTGCTCAGCAAGGCAGTAACAGAAAAGGCAGTTGTCTTTGAGATTACAGACAGACGAACAGACAGACACACACAGAAAGACAGGGGGCATTTCCAGTATGTGTTTAGGGTGGGGGTGCTATTACTGTGTGCCACCTCCTTTGGCTTGACCTAAAACTATGCTCTCCATTTGACCAAATCACAACAATCATTCATACACCGGAGTCTCTCTCCCTCTCGCTTTGTCTTTCTCTCTCTCTCTCTCCATCTCTCCCCTCTCTCTCTCTCCATTTTGTTACCATAACATGTCCGTGCTTGACTGTACATTTGTTTTTTTATGTAAGGTTCGTTAGGCCTTTCTGTACTGTTTAATCTCCTTCTCACCCCTCATACCACAGTGCATAGCTTCATGTCTCCTCCTCACCCCTCATACCACGGTGCATAGCTTCATATCTCCTCCTCACCCCTCATACCACAGTGCATAGCTTCATGTCTCCTCTACCCCTCATACCACAGTGCATAGCTTCATGTCTCCTCCTTACCCCTCATACCACAGTGCATAGCTTCATGTGTCCTCTACCCCTCATAACACAGTGCATAGCCTCATGTCTCCTCCTCACCTCTCATACCACAATGCATAGCTTCATGTCTCCTCCTCACCCCTCATACCACAGTGCATAGCTTCATGTCTCCTCTACCCCTCATACCACAGTGCATAGCTTCATGTGTCCTCTACCCCTCATAACACAGTGCATAGCCTCATGTCTCCTCCTCACCTCTCATACCACAATGCATAGCTTCATGTCTCCTCCTCACCCCTCATACCACAGTGCATAGCTTCATGTCTCCTCTACCCCTCATACCACAGTGCATAGCTTCATGTGTCATCTACCCCTCATACCACAGTGCATAGCTTCATGTTTCCTCTACCCCTCATACCACAGTGCATAGCTTCATGTCTCCTCCTCACCCCTCATACCACAGTGCATAGCTTCATGTCTCCTCCTCACCCCTCATACCACAGTGCATAGCTTCATGTCTCCTCCTCACCCCTCATACCACAGTGCATAGCTTCATGTGTCCTCTACCCCTCATACCACAGTGCATAGCTTCATGTCTCCTCCTCACCCCTCATACCACAGTGCATAGCTTCATGTCTCCTCCTCACCCCTCATACCACAGTGCATAGCTTCATGTCTCCTCCTCACCCCTCATACCACAGTGCATAGCTTCATGTCTCCTCTACCCCTCATACCACAGTGCATAGCTTCATGTCTCCTCTTCACCCCTCATACCACAGTGCATAGCTTCATGTCTCCTCTTCACCCCTCATACCACAGTGCATAGCTTCATGTCTCCTCCTCACCCCTCATACCACAGTGCATAGCTTCATGTCTCCTCTACCCCTCAGCCTTTTGTGATCTGTTCTGTTCTCTACCGTATGAATGCAGTTGCCCCACACTACACACACACACACACACACACACACACACACACACACACACACACACACACACACACACACACACACACACACACACACACACACACACACACACACACACACACACACACACACACACACTAGGCTGTCAGAACTGTTTAATTACATTGTTAGTGCAGACGGGGTTTGTGTGTTGTGTTGTTCTAGGCAAGCAGCATCAATATGCACCGCCTGGCGTTTCGTTTCAGGGCTATAGCAGAGTTCCCAAGTTCCCTCTGTCGAACCGTAAGAGATGCTCTCTGGGCCTCAGTGATGACACTATAAACACACAGTGGACATCTGGGCCAAACCAAGTGTAAAAGATGTCACGCCACGCAATAAAGCTAGCTATTCACTGGTACAAGTGGGGACACTTCAGGCTTGAGGAGTAAGTTTTACACAGGCACATGTGCCACATTCACCCCTCAAACTTACTCAACATCGACCCCAGATCCAAGTCACCACTGTAGAGGACGTCACGCTGCTTGCTTAATGAGTACCAGGTCCTCCTGATTGAGCCCATACCTTGCGCGAACTCTGGACCTCTGCCCTGCTAGCACACGTGACCACCCTCCTGAAGCGTCTTACATGTTGGCTAGCTATTCACTGGCACAAGTGGGGACACTTCAGTCTGAGGAGTAAGTTTCACACAACCCCATGTGCTACACAAGCAACAACAAAAAGTTCTTCAAAGGTAACTGTAGGTCACCTATAGGGAGATGGCTAGAGAGAGCATTGCAAAGCTACAAGGAATAATAATACATCATTTTCATTACGTATTTACAATTCCCCCCTTCCACCACCAATGTATTACAGATGTAGGATCTTAATTTGACCGGTTTTTTACAGCAGGAAAATAATCCTGCAACAGCAGTAAATGTAAATGATTATGTGAATTATAATTACATTTTTGTGGGGGTTGATATATTTTTGGTAAGGGCAAATCGAGTTTGAAATGTTAAAGTGGAAATTGCAAACTTTAAAAGCCTTTTTAAACCTTGAATACACCACAAGTTTGCATTTCCTGCTGTGCAGGAAATTTCCTTCAACAACAGGCTCATCAAATTAAGATCCTATTAGCCGTTTTGTGCTGGATATTTTATGGTCATGAAGAAAATAAAAAGAGAAAAAGAGAGAATTGCAAAAGCTATGTGGGTATTATCTCTACGTCGTGCAACTGGGTGATACATGGTAGTCATTGTGCGCCAGAACAATACTGCATCCATCAGTAAGTACTGAGATATAGCAACCTAACAACCCCTGGTGTGTGTCTTGAGTCTGGAGTGTACAGCTAGTTGCACTCTAATGAGGCGTGGTGAGCCTGTGATGGGCTTGTAATGTTCTGTGACGCCTTCTCCACCACTCAGCACCACCAGCACACACTTCACAGTATCCGGGGCGAGCCAAAGCACAGACAACACAGCGTTTAGAATACTACCATGGATGGAATAGTTACATTTGTTTAACGTGTAGAAGACACTGTTACGTTTTCTCTCGCTCTCTCACTTTCAAGTAAATAGCAGCTAATTCAACGGGGTGTGCTTTTTCCTGTCCAAATGTTCCCATATACAGTGTAATGTCGAGATATTGAGTGAACAGATGATAGCAGGTGTGATCTGCAGCGCAGGTGTGAATCCCAACTATTTGATGGCGTTCCATACACTTTCCTCGCTGTTAATTGTAACACGCGTGTTTACCACCATCACCATCTAAGCATAGCCATGCTAATTATACACCATCACCATCTAAGCATAGCCATGCTAATTATACACCATCACCATCTAAGCATAGCCATGCTAATTATACACCATCACCATCTAAGCATAGCCATGCTAATTATACACCATCACCATCTAAGCATAGCCATGCTAATTATACACCATCACCATCTAAGCATAGCCATGCTAATTATACACCATCACCATCTAAGCATAGCCATGCTAATTATACACCATCACCATCTAAGCATAGCCATGCTAATTATACACCATCACCATCTAAGCATAGCCATGCTAATTATACACCATGACCATCTAAGCATAGCCATGCTAATTATACACCATGACCATCTAAGCATAGCCATGCTAATTATACACCATCACCATCTAAGCATAGCCATGCTAATTATACACCATCACCATCTAAGCATAGCCATGCTAATTATACACCATGACCATCTAAGCATAGCCATGCTAATTATACACCATGACCATCTAAGCATAGCCATGCTAATTATACACCATCACCATCTAAGCATAGCCATGCTAATTATACACCATCACCATCTAAGCATAGCCATGCTAATTATACACCATCACCATCTAAGCATAGCCATGCTAATTATACACCATCACCATCTAAGCATAGCCATGCTAATTATACACCATGACCATCTAAGCATAGCCATGCTAATTATACACCATCACCATCTAAGCATAGCCATGCTAATTATACACCATGACCATCTAAGCATAGCCATGCTAATTATACACCATGACCATCTAAGCATAGCCATGCTAATTATACACCATCACCATCTAAGCATAGCCATGCTAATTATACACCATCACCATCTAAGCATAGCCATGCTAATTATACACCATGACCATCTAAGCATAGCCATGCTAATTATACACCATGACCATCTAAGCATAGCCATGCTAATTATACACCATCACCATCTAAGCATAGCCATGCTAATTATACACCATCACCATCTAAGCATAGCCATGCTAATTATACACCATGACCATCTAAGCATAGCCATGCTAATTATACACCATGACCATCTAAGCATAGCCATGCTAATTATACACCATCACCATCTAAGCATAGCCATGCTAATTATACACCATCACCATCTAAGCATAGCCATGCTAATTATACACCATCACCATCTAAGCATAGCCATGCTAATTATACACCATCACCATCTAAGCATAGCCATGCTAATTATACACCATGACCATCTAAGCATAGCCATGCTAATTATACACCATCACCATCTAAGCATAGCCATGCTAATTATACACCATGACCATCTAAGCATAGCCATGCTAATTATACACCATGACCATCTAAGCATAGCCATGCTAATTATACACCATGACCATCTAAGCATAGCCATGCTAATTATACACCATCACCATCTAAGCATAGCCATGCTAATTATACACCATGACCATCTAAGCATAGCCATGCTAATTATACACCATGACCATCTAAGCATAGCCATGCTAATTTTACACCATCACCATCTAAGCATAGCCATGCTAATTATACACCATCACCATCTAAGCATAGCCATGCTAATTATACACCATCACCATCTAAGCATAGCCATGCTAATTATACACCATGACCAAAGGGTCTTTCTTGCACTTTCTGTGGATGTCTCAAAGAGAAGGTATTACGTAGCACTAATAAGACAAACGGTTCGTCTATGTGTAACATATACCAGCCATCTTGGTGACCCTTGGCGTGTTTTGCTTAATCCGGTAACACACATGTATTGTTACACACACACACACACGCGCGCGCGGTACACACACACACACACACACACATCACATACACAGAAAAAGACATAGTACCAGTACAGTAGTGTCAGGCCCGTCTTTAGCCTTTGAGAGGAGCACGTGACAGTGTCTCTTGATGTGGCGCGAGCTGCAGTAGCACCCTGGTGTGATGCCATCACACAGGTAATGGAGGTGGACACAGTTAGATCCATGGCACACTGCCTGCCTCGGAGATTACATGAAGACGTCACGGGGTGGAAAGCGGTGATTCCTGGAGGTGCCTTGAACTAGCTGTTATATAGTTTACATTCCGATGGCGTCAACAATGTGAGGGAGGGATTTGGATTGTAGGATATACTGTACCACACATATATAGTAGGTGGGTGAGTGAGTCAGTCATGAATGGGTGAGTGCAGTCATAAATGACATTTTGAGTGTAGAAAACCAGTAACCCATAAACAAACCACTCCTTGCGATTTGCCACAAAATGATTATTCCTTTAGCTAGCTACCCAATCAGAATCGCCCAACCCACCGCCCCCCAAAAAAAAGATTAATGAAAAATAATTTAAGTTCCTTGAGACGAGAGGGGGGTAACACCTTACCAGGACCTCCATGTTCTCTCCAGCTATGCCTCACCACTTCCTACTGATAAACAGCCATTTATGCACAGCTTGAATCCCCTCTCTCTATGCGTTCCAGAATGTCACAACTCTCGCTCAGAATTTAATTTTAATTCTCTCTCTCTCTCTCTCTCTCTCTCTCTCTCTCTCTCTCTCTCTCTCTCTCTCTCTCTCTCTCTCTCTCTCTCTCTCTCTCTCTCTCTCTCTCTCTCTCTCTCTCTCTCTCTCTCTCTCTCTCTTTTTCTTTCTTTCTCTTTCTCTCTCTCTCTCTCTTTCTTTCTTTCTTTCTCTCTCTTTCTCTTTCTTTCTTTCTCTCTCTATTTCTCTCTCTCTCTCTATTTCTCTCTCTATTTCTCTCTCTATTTCCATCACATTGGATATGTCCCAAATGCCACTATCTAGAGAATAGAGTGCCATTTGGGGCAGCTATGGTCAGAAGTAGTGCACCGCGTAGGGGATAGGGTTCCATTCAGGAAGCATGGGCCCTGGTCAAACTCAGTGCACTACAGGAAATAGGGAATTGTGACTCAACCATTTACTGACTGGGCCCTGCTGTGTTAACCTGTAGGAAATCTCAAGTGAAGCTTTCTGCTCAACATTTTGTAAATGTATTTGAGTAAGACTCGCTCTGGTGAGTTTTACACCCCAAATGAAGCCTTCCACATGTAACATTTCACATTTACCGTAGTGTTCATGGAACAAAGTGCTGTGCCACATGGATAGACTAAACTCTGATCATCTGACAGTTGGGTTAACAAATCTGACACCATCACAATGTGGTTCAAATCAACACTGTCAACCCCTCCACTGAATGACATTATTGTAGACCTATATCTTTCTCTGCACCAGTTACAACTACCATTAATCCATAACACTTCACCCACCACCCCTCTCTAATTCAACCCAGAGTGTATGCACCATTCCTTGACACAGCTCAATTAATTAGTATTTTTATTCATTAAAGGCCTCACTTTTAATTACTTAGCGTTCTGGCAGCTTTTTCTCTCTTGCAGAATGTGTTAAAGGTCAGACTAGCTTCCAATTATTATTATTATTATATTGAACCTTTATTTAACTAGGCAAATCAGTTATGAACAAATTCTTATTTACAATGACAGACTATAGAAACAGTAGATTAACTGCCTTGTTCACAGGCAGAATGACAGATTTTTAACTTGCCAGCTCAGGGATTTGATCTATCAACCTTTTGGTTACTGGCCCAACACTCTAACCACTAGGCAACCTGCCACCCCAAGATATGTTCATTCATTCAAATAGAAGAGAGAAATATCAACGACCATGTTTTGAAAAGCAAGGAAGTTTGTCTCAGTAAAATACTTCTAGACTTTCTTAATTCTTTTCTGTATTTTTATCATTTTGATGAGCTTGACATGACAATGAAACAGGGATCCTGTAACTAATTTAGCATTGTGTACGTTAACGTTTTTTTTTAAAAGTAATTGTGAGAGAAACACAATGCATCACAGTTTGATAGCACCGAGGGATTAAACAATATACTGTACATGGGGAGCATTCTAAAACAAAATGGATACTGGGTGTTTCTTCATTTTCTACATTCTAGAATTATAGTGAAGATGAAAATGATGTCAAAATTATGAAATAACACATATGGAATCATGTAGTAACCCAAAACGTGTTAAAACAAATCAATGTATTTTAGATTTTAGATTCTTCAAAGTAGCCACCCTTTGCCTTGATGACAGCTTCGCACACTCTTGGCATTCTCTCAACAAGCTTCATAACGTAGTCACCTGAAATGCTTTTCCAACAGTCTAGAAGGAGTTCCCACATATGCTGAGCACTTGTTGACTGCTTTTCCTTCACTCTGCGGACCAACTCAACAAAAACCATCTCAATTGGGTTGAGGTCGGGTAATTCTGGAGGCCAGGTCATCTGATGCAGTACTCCATCACTCTCCTTCTTGGTCAAATAGCCCTTACACAGCCTGGAGGCATGTTGGGTCATTGTCCTGTTGAAAAACAAATGATAGTCCCACAAAGCGCAAGCCAGATGGATGGCGTATCACTGCAGAATGCTGTGGTAGCCAATGTCAGTTGAGTGTGCATTGAATTCAAGATAAATCACAGACAGTGTTACCAGAAAAGCAACCCCACACCACCACGACTCCTACTTCATGCGTCACGGTGGGAACCACACATGCGGAGATCATCTGTTCAACGACTCTGCATCTCACAAAGAGACAATGGTTGGAACCAAAAATCTCAAATATGGACTCATCAGACCAAAGACAGATTTCGACTGGTCTAATGTCCATTGATCGTGTTTATTGGACAAGCAAGTCTAGATACATAGAGGTTGGAACCAAAATATAACATTTGGAGGACAGATACATAGAGGTTGGAACCTTCCACCTTCTAATCTCCATTGCTCGTGTTTCTTGGCCCAAGCAAGTGTCTTCTTATTGGTGTCCTTTAGTAGCGGTTTCTTTGCAGCAATTCGACCATGAAGGCCTGATTCACACAGTCTCCTCTGAACAAATCAAAGTTTATTTGTCACATGTGCGGAATACATCAGGTGTAGACCTAAGAGTGAAACGCTTACTTACAGGCTCTAACCAACAGTGCAAAAAAATGTATTAGGTGAACAATAGGTAAGCAAAGAAATAAAACAACAGTAAAAGGACAGTTAAAAAAACAGCAGAGGCTAAATACAGTAGTGAGGCTATAACAGTAGCGAGGCTACATACAGGCACCGGTTAGTAGGGCTGCGGTAGTACGTACATGTAGATATGGTTAAAGTGACTATGCATATATGATGAACAGAGAGTAGCAGTAGCGTAAAAGAGGGGTTGGCGGGTGGTGGGTGACGGGTGGCGGGACACAATGCAGATAGCACGGTTAGCCAATGTGCGGGGGCACTGGTTGGTCGGGCCAACTGAGGTAGTATGTACATGAATGTACAGTTAAAGTGACAAAAGAGAGTTTGGGGAGGGGGGTACACACAATGCAAATAGTCCGGGTAGCCATTTGATTACATGTTCGGGAATCTTATGGCTTAGGGCTAAAAACTGTTTTTGTCCTAGACTTGGCACTCCGGTAGCGCTTGCCATGCAGTAGTAGAAAGAACAGTCTATGTCAGGGGTGGCTGGGGTCTGTGACACTTTTTAGGGCCTTCCTCTGACATCGCCTGGTGTAGAGGTTTTGGATGGCAGGCAGCTTAGCCCCAGTGATGTGCTGGGCCTTACGAACTACCCTCTGTATTGCCTTGCGGTCGGAGGCCGAGCAATTGCGGTACCAGGCAGCGATGAAACCAGTCAGGATGCTCTCGATGTTGCAGCTGTTGAACCTTTTGAGGATCTGAGGACCCATGCCAAATATTTTTAGTTTCCTGAGGTGGAAAAGGCTTTGTCGTGCCCTGTGTCTGTGTCTTGGTGTGTTTGGACCATTCTAGTTTGATGGTGATGTGGACACCAAGGGACTTGAAGCTCTCAACCTGCTCCACTACAGCCCCAATGATGAGACTGGGGGCGTGCTCGGTCCTCCTTTTCCTGTACTCCACAATCATCTCCTTAGTCTTGGTTACGTTGAGGGATAGGTTGTTATTCTGGCACCACCCGGCCGGGTCTGTGACCAGATCTGTGACCTCATCCCTATCTGTCTCGTCATTCTCAGTGATCAGGCCTACCAATATTGTGTCATTTGCAAACTTAATGATGGTGTTGGAGTCGTGCCTGGCCATGCAGTCGTGGATGAACAGGGAGTACAGGAGGGGACTGAGCACGCACCCCTGGAAGGCTCCAGTGTTCAGGATCAACGTGGCAGATGTGTTGCTACCTATCCTCACCACCTGGGGGCGGCCCATCAGGAAGTCCAGGATCCAGTCCAGGATCCTTAGGTTAGTGATGAGCATTGAGGACACTATGCTGTTGAACGCTGAGATGTATTCAATGAATAGTATTCTCACATACAGTTGAAGTCCAATACGCGGCGTGAGCCTCTACACAGACGCCGATCCGTCCGTCAAGCACAGCCAGCGTCCCGAGGAGAAGGAGGAGCAGTTTGAGAAAGAGGCGGAGTCGGAGAGTTTTGTGGAGGCCAGTGGCAGAGTGGAGGGTGAGGAAGACGGAGGGGATGGAAAGAAAAAGAAGAAACAACGAACAGGATTTCGTGACCTCAAGGTAATCAATAAACGTAAAACTATAAAACTACTTGCAGCCAGTCAATCAGTCCACACACGTACGCATATATATATACATACACACACACACACACACACACACACACACACACACACACACACACACACACACACACACACACACACACACACACACACACACACACACACACACACACACACACACACACACACACGTACGCATATATACATACACACACACACAAACACACACGTACGCATATATACATACACACACACACATGTACGCATATATACATACACACACACACATGTACGCATATATACATACACACACACACACACACACACACACACACACACACACACACACACACACACACACACACACACACACACACACACACACACACACACACACACACACACACACACACACACACACACACACACACACACACACACACACACACACACACACACACACACACACACACATATATACATACACACACACACACATATATATACATACACACACACACACATATATATACATACACACACACACACACGTACGCATATATACATACACACACACACACACGTACGCATATATACATACACACACACACAAACACACACGTACGCATATATACATACACACACACACAAACACACACGTACGCATATATACATACACACACACATGTACGCATATATACATACACACACACACACGTACGCATATATACATACACACACACACACACACACACACACACGTACACATATATACATACACACACACATGTACGCATATATACATACACACACACACACACTTGTTGTTGAATTGATGGAACGACTGTTGATTAGTTTAAAATCAGCCTCCCTACCACTGAGGAAGTACAGTTCCCGCTCAGCCCAGTCAAAACTGTTCGCTGCTCTGGCCCCCCAATGGTGGAACAAACTCCCTCACGACGCCAGGACAGCGGAGTCAATCACCACCTTCCGGAGACACCTGAAACCCCACATCTTTAAGGAATACCTAGGATAGGATAAAGTAATCCTTCTCACCCCCCCCCCCTTAAAAGATTTAGATGCACTATTGTAAAGTGGCTGTTCCACTGGATGTCATAAGGTGAATGCACCAATTTGTAAGTCGCTCTGGATAAGAGCGTCTGCTAAATGACTTAAATGTAAATGTAAATGTAAGTCAAAAGTTTACATACACTTAGGTTGGAGTCAATTAAACTCTTTTTTCAACCACTCCACAAATGTCTTGTTAACAAACTATAGTTTTGGCAAGTCGGTTAGGACATTACTTTGTGCATGACACAATTAATTTTTCCAACAATTGTTTACAGACGGATCATTTCACTAATAATTCACTGTATCACAATTCCAGTGGATCAGAAGTTTACATACACTAATTTGACTGTGCCTTTAAATAACTTGGAAAATTCCAGACAATGATGTCATGGCTTTAGAAGCTTTAGACTAATTGATGTCATTTGAGTCAATTGGAGGTGTACCTGTGGATGTATTTCAAGGCCTACCTTCAAACTATGTGCCTCTTTGCTTGGCATCATGGAAAAATCCAAAGAAATCAGTCAAGACCTCAGAAAGAAAATTGTAACTCTGGTTCGTCCTTGGTAGCAATTTCCAAATGCATGAAGGTACCACGTTCATCTGTACCAACAATAATACGCAAGTATAAACACCATAGGACTACGCAGCCGTCATACCCCTCAGGAAGGGGACGCGTTCTGTCTCCTAGAGATGAATGTACTTTGGTGCAAAAAGTCCAAATCAATCCCAGAACAACAGCAGTGGACCTTGGGAAGATGCTGGAGGAAACAGGTACAAAATTATCTATATCCACAGTAAAACAAGTCCTATATCGACATAACCTGAAAGGCCACTCAGCAAGGAGGAAGCCACTGCTCCAAAAACGTCATAAAAAAAGCCAGACTACAGTTTGCAACTGCACATGGGGACAAAGATTGTTCTTGTTGGAGAAACGTCCTCTGATGAAACTAAAATAGAACTGTTTGGCCATAATGACCATCGTTATATTTGGAGGATAAAGGGGGATGCTTGCAAGCCGAAGAACACCATCCCAACTGTGAAGCACGGGGGTGGCAGCATCATGTTGTGGGGGGGCTTTGCTCTAGGAGGGACGGACTGGTGCACTTCACAAAACAAATGACATCATGAGGATGGAAAATAATGTGGATATATTGAAGCAACATCTCAAGACATCAGTCAGGAAGTTAAAGCTTGGTCGCAAATGGGTCTTCCAAATGGACAATGACCCCAAGCATACTTCCAAAGTTGTGTCAAAATGGCTTAAGGACAACAAAGTCAAGGTATTGGAGTGGCCATCACAAAGCCCTGACCTCAATCCCATAGAAAATGTGTGGGCAGAACTGAAAAAGCCTGTGCTAGCAAGGAAGCCTACAAACCTGACTCCGTTACACCAGCTCTGTCAGGAGGAATGGGCCAAAACTCACCGAACTTATTGTGGGAAGCTTGTGGAAGGTTTGACCCAAATGAAACTATTTAAAGTCAATGCTACCAAATATTACTGAGTGTATGTAAACTTCTGACCCACTGGGAATGTGATGAAAGAAATAAAAGCTGAAATAAATCCTTCTCTCTACTATTATTCTGATATTTCACATTCTTAAAATAAAGTGGTGATCCTAACTGACCTAAGATAGGGAATTAAAAAAAAAAAAATAATGTCAGCAACTGTGAAAAACTGAGTTTAAATGTATTTGGCTAAGGTGTATGTAAACTTTCTACCTCAACTGTGGGTGTGGGAAAGGGCAGTGTGGAGTGCAATAGAGATTGCATCATCTGTGGATCTGTTTGGGCGGTATGCAAATTGGAGTGGGTCTAGGGTTTCTCGGATAATGGTGTTGATGTGAACCATTACCAGTCTTTCAAAACACTTCATGGCTACGGATGTGAGTGCTATGGGTGTGTAGTCGTTTAGGCAGGTTGCCTTCGTGTTCTTGGGCACAGGGAGAATGGTGGTTTGCTTGAAACATGTTGGTATTACAGTCTCATTCAGGGACATGTTGACAATGTAATTGAAGACACCTACCAGTTGGTCAGGACATTTATTTTTTAATTTATTCCACATTTATTTAACTAGGTAGGCTTGTTGAGAACAAGTTCTCATTTGCAACTGCGACCTGGCCAAGATAAAGCAAAGCAATTCGACACATACAACACAGAGTTACACATGACATAAACAAAACATACAGTCAATAATACAGTAGAAAAAAATAAAACAAAAAAAGTAAATAGGCCATGCTGGCAAAGTAATTACAATTTAGCAATTAAACACTGTAATGGTAGATGTGCAGAAGATGAATGTGCAAGTAGAGATACTCGGGTGCAAAGGAGCAAGATAAATAAATAAATACAGTATGGGGAAGAGGTAGACAGATGGGCTGTTTACAGATGGGTTATGCACAGGAGCAGTGATCTGTGAGCTGCTCTTACAGCTGGAGCTTAAAGCTAGTGAGGGAGCTTCAGGGATTTTTTTCCAGCAGAGAACTGGAAGGATAGGCGACCAAAGGAGGAATTGGCTTTGGGGGTGACCAGTGAGATATACCCGCTGGAGCGAGTGCTACGGGTGGGAGTTGCTATGGTGACCAGTGAGCTGGTTATGTAAAGTAGTGTTACTTTACCGGGTTAGCAAGCAAGCAGTTAGCAGACTGGGGCAGGCAAGCTAGTAGTTAGCAGACCGGGGCAAGCAGGCTAGCAGTAAGCAGACCGGGGAAAGCAAGCTAGCAATTAGCAGACTGGGGAAAGTAAGCTAGCAGTTAGCTGACCAGGGCTAGCAAGCTAGCAGTTAGCAGACTGGGGAAAGTAAGCTAGCAGTTAGCTGACCAGGGCTAGCAAGTTAGCAGAAGGGCCTTTGGGGGACATCGCGATGGAGAGTTGATGTTCAGATGTGTCTGTTACTTGAACTCTGTGAAGCATTTATTTGGGCTGCAATCTGAGGTGCAGTTAATTTGCTGAATTCTGAGGCTGGTAACTATACTGAACTTATCCTCTGCAGCAGAGGTAACTCTGCATCTTCCTGTTATGCAGGTGAATGAGGACCCAAAAGCGACTTAACAGAAACAGAGTTTATTCCAGTCTTTAACAAAACGATAAGCCTGGATACTATCACAGGTGAAGTCCAAACAGGAAAACTGAAACCCTCTAGTCAGTAGAGGGGAACAACAGGGGATGCGACCACAGACTGTAGGTCGCTACGGGAAGGCGCAGGCCGTAGCTGATATAGACACCTGCTCACACGCAGCATCTGAAGAAGGCAAAAACACGACGGAACAAGAACACAGCACAGCAAACATCAAACAAGGATCCGACAAGGACAGAAGCGGAAAACAGAGGGAGAAATAGGGACTCTAATCAGAGGGCAAAATAGGGGACAGGTGTGAAAGAGTAAATGAGGTAGTTAAGAGAATGAGGAACAGCTGGGAGCAGGAACGGAACGATAGAGAGAGAGAGAGGGAGAGAGGGAGGGGGAGAGAGAGGGATAGAAAGAGGGAAAGAACCTAATAAGACCAGCAGGGGGAAACGAATAGAAGGGGAAGCACAGGGACAAGACATGACAATCAATGACAAAACATGACAGTACCCCCCCACTCACCGAGCGCCTCCTGGCGCACTCGAGGAGGAACCCTGGCGGCAACGGAGGAAATCATTGATCAACAAACGGTCCAGCACGTCCCGAGAAAGAACCCAACTCCTCTCCTCAGGACCGTAACGGGAGACGATGAAGAGGGAATCTAGGGCTATTACTCTTATAAAAATGAGACACGGGTAGAGAACTGTAAGCGTTAGAGCAATCAGGACCAAACAGGCCAGGAGAGTAACAACTAGGGACAGACTGAGACACAGCTAGGCTAAGACCAGGAACAGGAGAGAGGCGGTGGCTGTGGACAGACTGAGACACAGCAAGTGCAGGAGCAGGACCAGGAGAGATGCGGTGGCAGGGGACAGACTGAGACACAGCAAGGGCAGGAGAGATGCGGTGGCTGGGGACAGACTGAGACCCAGCAAGGCCAGGAGCAGAAGCAGAAAAAAGTTACCGGACTTATTCTGCGCGCAGTCCGAACAAGCAGCCACGAAACGGCGCGTGTCACGCTCCTGAGTAGGCCACCAAAACCGCTGGCGAATAGAAGCAAGCGTACCCCGAACGCCGGGGTGGCCAGCTAACTTGGCAGAGTGAGCCCACTGAAGAACAGCCAGACGAGTAGAGACAGGAACGAAAAGAAGGTTACTAGGACAAGCGCGCGGCGACGGAGTGTGAGTGAGTGCTTGCTTGACCTGTCTCTCAATTCCCCAGACATTCAACCCGACAACACGCCCCTCAGGGAGAATCCCCTCGGGGTCGGTAGACGCTACAGAAGAACTGAAGAGACGGGATAAAGCATCAGGCTTGGTGTTCTTAGTACCCGGGCGATAAGAAATCACGAACTCGAAACGAGCGAAAAACAACGCCCAACGAGCTTGACGCGCATTGAGTCGTTTGGCAGAATGGATGTACTCAAGGTTCTTTTGGTCAGTCCAAACGACAAAAGGAACGGTCGCCCCTCCGCTTACTGATGAGCTCTGGCCTTTTACTGGACATGAAATGACAAAATGACCAGCGGAACCGCAATAGAGACAGAGGTGGTTGGTGATTCTCCGTTCCCTCTCCTTAGTCGAGATGCGAATACCCCCCAGCTGCATGGGCTCAACACCTGAGTCAGTGGGGAAAGATGGTAGTGTCGGGGAGAGGGGGGACACAGTTAACGCGAGCTCTCTTCCATGAGCTCGGTGACGAAGATCTACCCGTCGTTCAATGCGAATAGCGAGTTCAATCAAAGAATCCACGCTGGATGGAACCTCCCGGGAGAGAATCTCATCCTTAACCTTAGCGTGGAGTCCCTCCAGAAAACGAGCGAGCAACGCCTGCTCGTTCCAGTTACTTAAGGCAGCTAGAGTGCGAAACTCTATAGAGTAATCCGTTATGGATCGATTACCTTGACATAGGGAAGACAGGGACCAGTAAGCTTCTTTCCCAAAAACAGAACGATCAAAAACCCGTATCATCTCCTCTTTAAAGTTCTGATACTCGTTAGTACACTCAGCCCTTGCCTCCCAGATAGCTGTGCCCCACTCCCGAGCCCGTCCAGTAAGGAGTGATATGACGTAGGCGATCCGAGCAATACCCCTGGAGTACGTGTGGGGCTGGAGAGAGAACACTATATCACACTGGGTAAGGAACGAGCGACATTCAGTAGGCTCCCCAGAGTAGCACGGTGAGTTATTAATTCTGGGCTCCGGAGACCCGGAAGCACTGGAGGTAACCGGTGGATGGAGGCGGAGATTGTGAATCTCCTCCGAGTGGCCGGAGACTTGGGCGGCCAGGGTCTCAACGGCATGTCGAGCAGCAGACAATTCCTGTTCGTGTCTTCCTAGCATCGCTCCCTGGAACTCGACAGCAGAGTAGAGAGAATCCGTAGTCGCTGGGTCCATTCTTGGTCGGATCCTTCTGTTATGCAGGTGAATGAGGACCCAAAAGCGACTTAACAGAAACAGAGTTTATTCCAGTCTTTAACAAAACGATAAGCCTGGATACTATCACAGGTGAAGTCCAAACAGGAAAACTGAAACCCTCTAGTCAGTAGAGGGGAACAACAGGGGATGCGACCACAGACTGCAGGTCGCTACGGGAAGGTGCAGGCCGTAGCTGATATAGACACCTGCTCACACGCAGCATCTGAAGAAGGCAAAAACACGACGGAACAAGAACACAGCACAGCAAACATCAAACAAGGATCCGACAAGGACAGAAGCGGAAAACAGAGGGAGAAATAGGGACTCTAATCAGAGGGCAAAATAGGGGACAGGTGTGAAAGAGTAAATGAGGTAGTTAAGAGAATGAGGAACAGCTGGGAGCAGGAACGGAATGATAGAGAGAGAGAGGGAGAGAGGGAGGGGGAGAGAGAGGGATAGAAAGAGGGAAAGAACCTAATAAGACCAGCAGGGGGAAACGAATAGAAGGGGAAGCACAGGGACAAGACATGACAATCAATGACAAAACATGACACTTCCTATCTGTTTCGGTCCTCATGAGAGCTAGTTTCATCACAGTGCTTGATAGTATTTTCAAAAGACCTTAATGTCTTAATTAAGAAAGTATGGACTGTCATTTCTCTTTGCTTATTTGAGCTGTTCTTGCCATAATATTGATATTGGCATAGGTCAGTAGGGTCTTTTACCCCTACTGACCTATGCCAACCCAAATTTGTCACAACACAACTGATTGGCTCAAATGCATTGAGAAGGAAATAAATTCCAAAAATTAACAAGGCACACATGTTGATTGAAATGCATTCCAGGTGACTACCTCATGAAGCTGGTTGAGAGAATGCCAAGAGTGTGCAAAGCTGTCATCAAGGCAGAGGGTAGTTACTTTGAATAATCAAATATATGTATTTTAAAAAACTTGTTCAACACCTTTTTGGTTACTACATGATTCCATATGTGTTATTTCATAGTTTTAATGTATTCACTATTATTCTACAATCTAGAAAATAGTAAAACATTAAGAAAAACCATGAAATTAGTAGGTGTGTCCAAACTTTTTGCTGGTACTGTATATATATTCAATTTTTTTTTAGTGGGACTGTATACGTCTATATATATATATATATATATATATATATATATATATATATATAGTACCAGTAAAAAGATTGGACACACCTACATGATATATATATGAATTATTATTACAAGTCTCAGATTGGACTGCAAGTCTTCTCTTTCGAGGGTATCATGTTTGAGATAGATTGTGGATTGAGTTGTGGTTAGAAACTGGTTATATTTATGGAAATATTATCGTTCTACTATATTTTCTTCCAGATTCCCTATCAGGAGGTAGCTCATGCTACTATTTAAATAAGAAGAGATTCATAAGTGTCACCTCCCATCACTCAGTAAGGTGATGATGCCAGCCCATGGCTTCTCCACCCAGCATGCTTTCTGCTGTCTCCAGTGTGTTTTATCACTCCCCTGGTGGTGCTTGGTGTCAAACACAGAGCATGTGATGCTCCACCGCCTTACCTCTCTATTCTACCCGTTAATTGTGTTAAGTGAAATTAAAAGCAAGCACTGAAACTGCTCAGGTAGCTCTTTCTATGGGTGTGTGTGAACTGCTTCACAGAGCTGAGGTTTTATTTATTTGTACAGTTGTTAAATGTTGACGAATTTCCTGGACCCTCACAGCAAAACACCTGTGTTTCTGCCTCATGTAGCAAACTAAGCTTAGGCTACTGCCCATGTTTGACAAGCTTACCAACTCCCAATGGGGATGGGATGGGAGAAGGTTTGAATAAGCTAAAATCAACCCAAAGAGAAAAAACAGTTAGAGATATGGTTTCATCAAAATGTGATTGGAAATAATCTTGGGATACCCAGAACCAAATCAGCTAATGTCAAGGCTGTGATGAGAGACTAGACAAGAAACATTTACATTACATTTAAGTCATTTAGCAGACGCTCTTATCCAGAGCGACTTACAAATTGGTGCATTCACCTTATGACATCCAGTGGAACAGTCACTTTACAATAGTGCATCTAAATCTTAAAGAGGGGGGTGAGAGGGATTACTTATCCTATCCTAGGTATTCCTTAAAGAGGTGGGGTTTCAGGTGTCTCCGGAAGGTGGTGATTGACTCCGCTGTCCTGGTGTCGTGAGGGAGTTTGTTCCACCATTGGGGGGCCAGAGCAGCGAACAGTTTTGACTGGGCTGAGCGGGAGCTGTACTTCCTCAGTGGTAGGGAGGCGAGCAGGCCAGAGGTGGATGAACGCAGTGCCCTTGTTTGGGTGTAGGGCCTGATCAGAGCCTGGAGGTACTGAGGTGCCGTTCCCCTCACAGCTCCGTAGGCAAGCACCATGGTCTTGTAGCGGATGCGAGCTTCAACTGGAAGCCAGTGGAGAGAACGGAGGAGCGGGGTGCCGTGAGAGAACTTGGGAAGGTTGAACACCAGACGGGCTGCGGCGTTCTGGATGAGTTGAAGGGGTTTAATGGCACAGGCAGGGAGCCCAGCCAACAGCGAGTTGCAGTAATCCAGACAGGAGATGACAAGTGCCTGGATTAGGACCTGCTGCCGCTTCCTGTGTGAGGCAGGGTCGTACTCTGCGGATGTTGTAGAGCATGAACCTACAGGAACGGGCCACCGCCTTGATGTTGGTTGAGAACGACAGGGTGTTGTCCAGGATCACGCCAACAATATAGATAGTACCCTGAATTAATGACAACATACTGCATTCATTTAACAGTTGGACCATCTCTTCATATGTATAGTTAGGTTACAACGTCGCAGATGCCTCTTTACAAGCCTTAATTAAATGAATCTGTGGAGTTTACAAAATGACTTGTATTGTTGTGTGAGTGACAGGTGCTTTGTGTATCATCAATGGCCAAGGATAAGTGGGAAAGAACCCAAATGTTGAACTTTTTTTACTTCAACTTTCTTTAACCAGGTAGGCCAGTTGATAACAAGTTCTCATTTACAACTGCGACCTGGCCAAGATAAAGCAAAGCAGTGCGACACAAACAACTCAGAATTACACATGGAATAAACAAACGTACAGTCAATAACACAATAGAAAAATCTACATACAGTGTGTGCAAATGTAGTAAGATTAGGGAGGTAAGGCAATAAATAGGCCATAGTGGCGAAATAATTACAATTTAGCATTAACACTGGAGTGATTGATGTGCAGAAGATGATGTGCAAGTAGAGATACTGGGGTGCAAAGGAGCAAAAAAACAAAAACAATACGAGGATGAGGTAGTAGGCAATTTGCAGCTGGGCTGGTGCAATGATCGGTAAGCTGCTCTGACAGCTGATGCTTAATGTTAGTGAGGGAGAAATAAGTCTCCAGCTTCAGTTATTTTTGCAATTGGTTCCAGTCATTGCCAGGAGAGAACTGGAAAGAAAGGCGGCCAAAGGAGGGGTTGGCTTTGGGGATGACCAGTGAAATATACCTGCTGGAGCGCGTGCTACGGGTGGGTGTTGCTATGGTGACCAATGAGCTGGTTATGTAAAGTAGTGTACTTACAGAAATCACTGGAATGTGGATATTTGATGACAAACTTGAGGCCCTGTTCATCATTAATAGCCAAGGTTGACACAAATAGTTATAAGCAAGAGTATTGTATTGAAATAAAAAATCATTGTGAATTTGATGGCCCCGGTTGGCCCCAGTTAATCATCATGCAAATAATAAGATCTAGCTTTTGCATCCCTAAACAGACAAGGGAGCCAAGTCGAAGCCTCATCGCTCCAGCGAGGTGATGGAGAGGTAGATCAAAGCAGCGACCACCAATAGCTTGCCGTTTGAAGCACGAAGACGAAACGGATGCAATTAAAACGAAGCTCAAGTTTTGTCTTTTATAGTTGTTTACGCACTAATATCTACAAAGCATGTGTTCTTTGTTTTTTTACTCTCTTTTTCGCTCTCTCTCTCTCTTTCCTTTTCGATGGGGGCAATGTGCCTCAGATTGGGTAGTCATGCGTTGAGAGATGTGGCATCGCTCACTGTGGAGGATGTAAAGAAAGATGAAAGAAGCAGACACATCTGGTCAACTGCAAAGTTTCATCTCCCTACGGAGTCGGCCGGTCTACGATGTGTCCATACAGTACATTCTGGGTTTTAATTAGATAGATAGTGAGAGCAGCATTTTCCGCCCGACGACCAAATTGTTGAAAAATTGTTTGATCCCTGATTGGCTTGGAAACTTTTCCGGTACAAATACAACTCCCAATGCCAATCAGATACCAAATTAAAAGAAGTGCCTGTCTGTAAAGTTTGACTGCATGGGGTGTGAAAACAATCCTTCTGGAGGAGTGAGGATTCTCATTTAATAGCATGAGTCATCATTTTTGCATTTGTGGAATATAAATCACAGACCGTCTCACCTGATGTGTATTCTAAAAGAAAATCACCTGATGTAATAACTTTCCGACCTACAAGGGTTAGGCTATACCTTATAAAGTTGTGCGTTTTCTCATGGTCTCTTGTACAAGGTTAACCATGATATGACTCACATGATTCCATCATCTTACCTTCGAATTCCCTTTCTGCTGAGAAGTGCTGTCCCACAGGGTGACATTGGACTGTTCATTCAATGTAACGACCTTGTCTCGCAGTGACACAGTCAAACTTGAGGTCACTCTATCAGAGACAAACCATTTGATCATTTAGCCAGACAAGCCTTCAGGGGACAGGTTAGGATGGTGGTAACCATCGTTTTCTCCTTTCCATGAGACATAGACAGATAGATGCTGCACACACTGATGCATGGTGTGTGTGCGCTCGACTGTCATGTGTGTGTGTGTGTGTTGAAAATGTCAAGCCAGTAACTTAGAAACAGAAGCAAATAGCTAATTAACTAGCCCACATCTTGTCTCCATGTACCTGACTGCGTCCAATCAATCAATGTTGTCTGACAAAGACTTAAGATCTTTGTCCTCCTGCTATATCAGTTTATCACTAATCTGCTGGAACTGGTTCTGGGGGCATTTGCATTAGGCTGAAACTGGTACAAATTGAATGTAGCGGCAGAACAATGTCCTCCACTCTGAGGCAAGATTGCTTCTCAACTGTCCCTCGTGAGTGGACAAGCAGGGTGCACCAAGACACCAACACATTATGGCTCGACAGTTACTACAAGCTTCACTCCGTTGATCTACGTGCATACGTTATCGTGGGTGGAGTGGGATTTTTGGAAAAGTGGACACCTTTTGGGAACATGATATCCTCGCCGGCCCCATGCCTGCTTTAAATTTAAAGCAAGGAGGAGTCACCTTCCCTTGCTAATGGAAGCTAGCTGGCAGCCTGCCTAGCTGGCTTTAGCCTGGCTAAAAACATAGCAAGCTAGCTAGCCTTTTTAGCTTTCCACATCTCCATGTGAAGTAATCAGATTTATAAAAAATAAATCAATAAAATTCAATAAAAAATAAATGATGAGTCACTTCTCAATATTCAGGTCGTACAAAAGTACATTGAATGTCGGAGCATATTAGAAGTAACTCTTTTGTGATGAAAAACGATATTGCAACACAGCGGTACGCTCCGTACCTTTGGACTCCGTATAGTGTGTGAATTTAACTTAAGGCAGTTATCACTAGGCAGTCATGAAGTTGCGCAGTTTGCTACTATAGGTAGCTAACAACGGAGCGAAACTAGTGTAGAAACTAGAAACTGCTCCAACACCTTATGGCTCAACACTTATCACTGACTTGACTGGGTCTGCAAATTGTGCTGCTTGTTAGGTAGGTAACTAGAGTAGAAATGAGAAGCTACATACAGAAATCAACACATTACTGATCAACAGTTATCATTGGAGTTAGTAGTTGGAATTGGTAGTTAGCAAAATCAAAAACTGGTGTAGACTCTGCTAGTGTGTACTGATAAGTTTGTTTACACATCTGTATATTCAAGAGGAACCAATAGGGAGGATACGTCATCAACAAGTTATTGCTTTGAGGAACATTTCTGTTCAAACGTATCAAATGTCAAGTTGTTTAAGAGTAATATGTTTTTCAGTTTGATCTGATGATCTGAAGATTAAGAAGGCATTTTACATCAAAGCAAAG
Organism: Oncorhynchus gorbuscha; assembly: GCF_021184085.1. Taxonomy (NCBI): domain Eukaryota; kingdom Metazoa; phylum Chordata; class Actinopteri; order Salmoniformes; family Salmonidae; genus Oncorhynchus; species Oncorhynchus gorbuscha. The sequence goes on from NC_060193.1 coordinate 46,589,723, forward strand.
TGAGTAATGTTTCTAGATCTTGGAATAAATCATTGATAACATTGGTATTTGATGTAGGGATTCGTAAACACCTGTTAATGATTCAAGGGCTACTCTAGAGACTCATTTAAGGGCCATAACATGGTAATTTAGATTACATGCATTGTTCCGTTGTCAATGTTGGTAGGTAGAAAGCCTAAATCACGTCAGCACTTGGAATACAAATGGAAAGAAATAGGGGAAGGATAGAATGGCACAGCAGGAACCTTCTTTGTGTGACGGTGATTTTTTGGCAAGGACTGAGGATTTTGGAAAGGCTTTGTTCACCTTTCACACCACTTCTCTCAAGGCATGATTTTAGGATGAGGTTGAAGAAGTTATTGGGGAAGTGGGGAAGGTAGACTTACAAAGGCCCTGTCACTTTCTTTATGTAGTACAGAATCTTTCCAGAATATAGCTCAGGTTGCCAACTGTGTGGTACCAGCTGTGCTACTCTCTATGTCCATGGGAGAGTAAGATGCAGAGAGAAAGAAATGCAGGGTATCTTTACCATAGACGCAGGCAGACTTTTGGGATACTTGTTCCAGACTGAAGTATTAGTAGGCTATGTACTGGTGCTTCTGAAATCACAAGCCAGGAAGAATGAAACTGAATAGTACTAAGTGAATAGCTACAGTATTCAACATATACTGTAACCAATGTCCTTGGAATACTATCTGGTAACAGAGTAAGGGTCACCTCTTTCTCTTGTTCACTCCCTGGTATCGCTGAATGACACCAATGTGTTTGTAATATTCAGCTCTCAAGGTTTGCCCATTTCATTCAGATTGAATGATTTGTCGGTAATAAAAACAAATAGTAGTTGACTGATGTCTTGAGAGACTTGTGGGATACACATCAGATACACAGGGGATGGACCAATTCCTTTTTTGTGTGTGTTCTATGCAGAAGCACAAAAAAAGGTGATTTCATATCTACAAGACATCTATATTTTGTTCAAAACACTGGTAGAAAAATGCCCAGGGTGAGTAGGACTCAAGCGTGCACATTAAACTATTACCCACCAAGACATCTTTCAATTTCACCTCTGCATGTGAATCAAGTTGACTAACAGTCGCCTAACTCTGAGGAGTTCAACCATTTATTGGGGGACCTATACTACTACTGCTTTCCCACAGAGGAACAGGCTCACTCAGTTTAGCTCAATGCTGATTGGCTATTATATTATATTTGTTTTATGAAGGGAGGCCAAATGCTCACTGGCTTCCCTTGCATTCAATGCTACGGGTGACAACAATGTCATAGTCTTTCTGACCAGACAGCCTCAGAAAGATGCACTACACATACTGAGACAGAGGGGTGCTGTTTTGTTTGTTCGGATGCTTTAACCGGTGAGATACATTCAGGCTCTTACAAATTATAGGAAAGTTATTTTGTAGGTTTTTTCTTTATTTCTTGGGGAAGCCTGGCTTCCCGTAGCATCCATGAATACACGCCACTGCACATACTACAACTACTACTTTCTCAAAAAGGAACAAGTTCACTCTCCCTCAGGCCAGAGATAATGAGAGAGGAGACCACATACTACCACACTGTAATCTCAGAGACGGTGTGATAAAGATGCACCTGCATTATCTCCATGTTAAAACCCCTTGCCTAGTTAGTATGTTAAATGATGGATCGTCTTCCTAGAGCAGAGGAACATCCATCTCCCCATTACTACCTGGAAATCCCAGCGCCCAGGGGTATGATGATAGATTCCTCCGGCCTTATCTCACACCACTAATTATTCCGGTATCATAAAGTGAAGGCTGGGCTGGTCTGCGGGTACTAGGCACCTACTTGTAATGCCTGGTAAAATATATTGATTATGCATGTTATTGGTCGTTCGTTATCAGTGTGGATTCTTATCTCTTTGTTTTATGCATGCCGCCTTGTTGTGATGCACAAATAAGGGTGTTGAAAAGGGAGGGACAAAGTTTACATCAGAGGGGGAACAATTAGCTAGCTCAATTAAGCCTCAGCCTGGAACCTCTAATACGTTTCTGCTGACAGATATAATCCTATTAAACAAACTGTTTACATATATTTGGAATATATTTAAGGGATTACATTGAATAAAGGAATAAAATAGGTTTGTTAAAGTAGAGCCCTCTAACTCAACGGTAAATCCTAGCACTGGTGGTAACGGCATAGGTCAAGGGATGTGTCATAAATACTGTTGCTATTTTCACAATGGGAAGGATTTGGCACACCAGCTGGCGTTAGCGTAAAGAGGCAGGTTTTCTATGAATTCATTAGTTGGAGGTGTGATGAGGGCTTGACCTCTCACTGGCCAATAAAAACCTGCTCCGAAGCTAATTATGCAGTTGCTTAAATTTGTGTATTTACGGTGTCTGGTGTTTAGTTGTCATAAACATCCATCACCTCCTGCGGAATTTGAGTTTATCTTTAAATAGTAGTCTACAGAGACCCTCTGTAATATTTGTAGTCATAACAAACATGAAGCCTATCCTGTGGTTTACATGAAAAAAAGTCATTGGCTTCAACATGGAATTAGCTTGGCATTCGCATTTCAAAATGGCATTGCATGTCTGAGCCATGGAGGTTTTCTGTCAAACGTTAAAAAAGAATTTGCCTACCTCACCGTTAAATAAGGCCGTGTAGTGACTTTGCCACGAGAAGAATTGTTGAGGTAAACAAACAACACAGCGGATTCCGCACTGGACAGCCATCGGAAATCCTGTGATTTGACCTGAAGGTCCAAAAGAAGAATGTGGAAGATAACAATAATCAGTCTTTAGAGCAACTTCATGTTTCTAATCAGGCTTCCTACAGTCACTTACGCTTGTCATTCAATGGGCAGCGCACATAAAGCTGGACAAAAATAATGTCAAAAAAATAACTAAACGGTAATGTCTGTTGACTGTTTTGCTGCTACCAAAGATGACATTTCTAGTAAAACATTGGGGATAGGCTACTGATTAGGCTAATGTACGCCTCCGCTGGTAGAATCTGATTTTGACCAGATTTTGGTTGGTCTTAAATATCGGTAAAACTTGACTTGACACCCAGGGTCATAACACGTTATGACAAGGTCATAACCATGTCATAATGCAGTAAGTCATAACATGGTCATAACCATGTCATAATGCAGTATGTCATAACATGGTCATAACCATGTCATAATGCAGTATGTCATAACATGGTCATAACCATGTCATAATGCAGTATGTCATAACATGGTCATAACCATGTCATAATGCAGTATGTCATAACATGGTCATAACACTGCCATGACACATATATTTAGACCTGTTGTGACATGCTGTATGTTGTGTTATTTTACGATTATGACCACTACATAAGAGTTAAGACCCACAAAACCTACCACACAAGGCAAAAACATTCCATTTACACCTTAGTCTACTTGTCAATGGTATGTTTATGTTATGAAATTGACACATTTAAATGATGATGATAATTGCTCACAAATTGATGTCAGACATGTGCCTACTCAAATGCTCTGTTGCAGGTGAGCAGATTTCAGGAGCAGGACAAGACATCCTCTTTTTGACTGATGACTGACATGAGGTCATGTATGTGACCGGACTATCTGGCTTATATGATTATGATGATCATAATGCTTCTTGACAGTGTCATAAAGTGCATTTTCACAGTACAAGTGAAGTGACACAGGACGGTCATAATGCATCATGGGAGTGTCATAAAGTGCATTTTCACAGTACAAGTGAAGTGACACAGGATGGTCATAATGCATCTTGACAGTGTCATAAAGTGCATTTTCACAGTACAAGTAAAGTGACACAGGACGGTCATAATGCATCTTGACAGTGTCATAAAGTACATTTTCTCAGTACAAGTGATCATGTGTCATAAAGTGCATTTTCAGTACAAGTGACATCAGGTCATAATGCATCATGAGAGTGTCATAAAGTGCATTTTCACAGTACAAGTGAAGTGACACAGGACGGTCATAATGCATCATGAGAGTGTCATAAAGTGCATTTTCAAACAGTGAAGTGACACATGTCATAAAGTTTTTCACAGTACAAGTGAAGTGACACAGGATGGTCATAATGCATCATGAGAGTGTCATAAAGTGCATTTTCACAGTACAGGTGAAGTGACACAGGATGGTCATAATGCATAATGAGAGTGTCATAAAGTGCATTTTCTCAGTACAAGTGAAGTGACACAGGATGGTCATAATGCATCATGAGAGTGTCATAAAGTGCATTTTCACAGTACAAGTGAAGTGACACAGGATGGTCATAATGCATCATGAGAGTGTCATAAAGTGCATTTTCTCAGTACAAGTGAAGTGACACAGGATGGTCATAATGCATCATGAGAGTGTCATAAAGTGCATTTTCACAGTACACAGGATGGTCAAATGTGACATAAAGTGCATTTTCACAGTACAAGTGAAGTGACACAGGACGGTCATAATGCATCATGAGAGTGTCATAAAGTGTATTTTCTGTCATTTATTTAAAATACAGTATGATTTTAAAAATCATGACTGTCAGGAATGAATAACAACAACAAAGCACTTAAGAAACCAACTTTCAAATGAATGGAAACGTCTTGGAAGGAAAAAAAACTTTTGAATAAATGTGAGTTTTGACCCTCTTATATAGGTGTCATAACCAGCCATAAAATAACACAGTGTATGTCTCAAGGGGTATAAATATATGGGTCATGACAGTGTTGTGACCATATTATGAAAGGTTATGGCAAGTTATTTCAGCTGTTATGACATTTTATGATATGGTTATGACCATATCATAACGTGTTATGATACTGGTTCTCAAGTAAAGTGTTACCTAAATATCTCCAGTTGAAATGAGCAATTTGGCGCACATTTTTAAGGCCTCCCCTCAAATATTTCCACACATCCTACCTTGGCGCAGGTGAGCTGATGTTAAACAGGTACATTCCCAACTCTGGTGCAAGGGTTATAAAAAAAAAGAGCGCCTGCTTTTTGTTTTGTATTCAAATTGCAAACGAGAGTGTGTTTGACAACAGCACTGCTTTAACGCCAGCTGAAAACAGAGACCATAGTGTCCTCAAAGGACCCCAGACTCAACGGCTGAGATTAAGAATCAAGCAATAGCGAGCCACTTCCCAATACTAGATTAACAGTATTATCTGAAAAGATTGCCAGAGAAGTCATGTGTTTGTTGAAAGAATACAGGAAAAAAATTAAGTAATTTTCAAATTATATTAAGATTTTTTTATTTATTATTGGTGTTATTATTATAATTATTATGCATGAAATCATTTGTTTATAGTAATGCAGGGAGACAGTCTGCCCTTCAGCTTTGACTGACATCTGAGGTAATTTGATGACATACGGCCCTTGGAGATGCCAGTGTGTCTTAATGCCAGAGTTCTGACTCGGATAGCTGAAGGCACTAATATTACAACAAACATACCACTGAACTGGTCCTGTGGGACTCAGAGGGTAGAGTAAGCGTATGGTGCTTACAACACAAAGGTTGTGGGTTCAATTCCTACATCTATCACATCTAGGCCGTATTTGAAAATAAGAATTTGTTCTTAACTGACTTGCCTAGTAAAATAAAGTTAAAACAAAAATAAATAAAGTAGGCCTACACACATCCGTAGCACGCGCTCCAGCAGGTGTATCTCACTGATCATCCCTAAAGCCAACACCTCATTTGGCCGCCTTTCGTTCCAGTTCTCTGCTGCCTGTGACTGGAACGAATTGCAAAAATCGCTGAAGTTGGAGACTTTTATCTCCCTCACCAACTTCAAACATCTGCTATCTGAGCAGCTAACTGATCGCTGCAGCTGTACATAGTCTATCGGTAAATAGCCCACCCATTTTTACCTACCTCATCCCCATACTGTTTATATTTATTTACTTTTCTGCTCTTTTGCACACCAATATCTCTACCTGTACATGACCATCTGATCATTTATCACTCCAGTGTTAATCTGCAAAATTGTAATTACTCGCCTACCTCCTCATGCCTTTTGCACACAATGTATATAGACTTTTTTTTCCTACTGTGTTATTGACTTGTTAATTGTTTACTCCATGTGTAACTCTGTGTTGTCTGTTCACACTGCTATGCTTTATCTTGGCCAGGTCGCAGTTGCAAATGAGAACTTGTTCTCAACTAGCCTACCTGGTTAAATAAAGGTGATTTTTTTTTTTTTTTTAAACACTGACAGTTGAACATTTTTATTCCAAATGATGAAAGAAATGTAGGCGCTCGCTGTAATGTAAATCACTTTGGATAAAAGCATCTGCTAAGTGAAGTATTATTGCAGTAAATATGTCCATATAGTATAAGTATTGCATAATACAAAGAAAATGCTTTTTCACTTTGTGCAGGGTTTCTTTGAGACTTTGCTTTACTATATAGTTTTATCTATATTCCCACCCTGTCTCCTCAATCTCCTACTTGAGATATTTCTGTCAGAGCCTCCATATTTCTGAGTGTGCGATGAGCATTGTGTTGAACATGGCTGAACAGGGATTTCATGGTGCCGCTGGCAATGGCATGGCATGCAGCTCTGGAGTGCTCTCGGACGAGACCTGACTGAAGTCACTCTGACAGAAGGGCCAGGGCTTGGTATGCTGCACAACAAGGGCTATGCATACATACATACATACATACATACATACATACATACATACATACATACATACATACATACATACATACATACATACATACATACATACATACATACATACATACATACATACATACATACATACATACATACATACATACATACATACATACATACATACATACATACATACATACATACATACATACATACATACATACATACATATACAGTTGAAGTCGGAAGTTTACATACACCTTAGCCAAGTACATTTAAACCCTGTTTTTCACAATTCCTGACATTTAATCCTAGTAAAAATTCCCTGTTTTAGGTCAGTTAGGATCACCACTTTATTTTAAGAATGTGAAATGTCAGAATAATAGAAGAGAGAAGGATTTATTTCAGCTTTTATTTCTTTCATCACATTCCCAGTGGGTCAGAAGTTTACATACACTCAGTAGTATTTGGTAGCATTGCCTTTAAATTGTTTAACTTGGGTCAAACATTTTGATTAGCCTTCCACAAGCTTCCCAGAGCTGGTGTAACTGAGTCAGGTTTGTAGGCCTCCTTGCTCGCACATGCTTTTTCAGTTCTGCCCACACATTTTCTATTGGATTGAGGTAAGGGCTTTGTGATGGCCACTCCAATACCTTGATTTTGTTGTCCTTAAGCCATTTTGACAGTATGTATGCTTGGGGTCATTGTCCATTGGGAAGACCCATTTGCGACCAAGCTTTAACTTCCTGACTGACGTCTTGAGATGTTGCTTCAATATATCCACATCATTTTCCGTCCTCATGATGCCATCTATTTTGTGAAGTGCACCAGTCCCTCCTGCAGCAAAGCACTCCACAACATGATGCTGCCACCCCTGTGCTTCACGGTTGGGATGGTGTTCTTCAGCATGCAAGCCTCCCCCTTTTTCCTCCAAACATAACGATGGTCATTATGGCCAAACAGTTCTATTTTTGTTTCATCATACCAGAGCACATTTCTCCAAAAAGTACAATCTTTGTCCCCATGTGCAGTTGCAAACCGTATTCTGGCTTTTTTATGGAGCAGTGTCTTTTTCCTTGCTGAGCGGCCTTTCAGGTTATGTCGATACAGGACTCATTTTACTGAGGATATAGATACTTTTGTACCTGTTTCCTCCAGCATCTTGACACGGTCCTTTGCTGTTGTTCTGCGATTGATTTGCACTTTTCTCACCAAAGTACGTTCATCTCTAGGAGATGTCTCCTTCCTGAGCGGTATGACGGCTGCGTGGTCCCATGGTGTTTATACTTGGTTACTATTGTTTGTACAGATGAACGTGGTACCTTAAGGCGTTTGGAAATTGCTCCCAAGGATGAACCAGACTTGTGGAGGTCTACAATTTTTGAAATACATCCACAGGTACACCTCCAATTGACTCAAGTGATGTCAATTAGCCTATCAAAAGCTATGTATATATGTAAACTTCTGGCCCACTTGAATTGTGATACAGTGAATGATACAGTGAAATAATCTGTCTGTAAACAATTGTTGGAAAAATTACTTGTGTCATGCACAAAGTAGATGTCCTAACCGGCTTGCCAAAACTATAGTTTGTTAACAAGAAATTTGTGGAGTGGTTGAAAAACGAGTTTTAATGACTCCAACCTAAGTGTATGTAAACTTCTGACTTCAACTGTGTGTGTATATATATATATATATATATATATATATATATATATACATATATATATATATATAAAAATATGAGAGAGAGCGAGAGCGAGAATGAAAGACAGGGAGATATTAGTGAGACTGCAGGTCCTGCTCAATAATATCACTATCTCAGTCTGTGTGAATATGTCATCTGTTCAGTCAGTGTGAGAAGCAGACAGAGATGGAGAGAGACCAACGGAGAGAGAGAGAGAGAGAGAGAGAGCGAGAGCGAGAGTGAGAGAGAAAACGAGAGCGATTGAGGGTGATAGGGGATGTACGCAAGGCACCATAACACAGTAAAATATATCCACCCAATTATTCATGGTGTTTTTTTTGGTCTCCAGTACCACAAATACAATTCTATGTGGACTCCAAAATAGTTACTAAATAAACACAGACCTATGATACATAGGTGAGATGAGAAATGCAACTTCAGGATTCAATATTCCCAACTGTGCATGCCATGTGGTCGAGATTGATATCCTGCTGATGCACTGAACATGAACTGTGCATGCCTTTTCTGAATCTAATATTTCTGTGAAGCCAAAGCATCGTTCATTTCCAGCACTACCTAATTCCTAGTTTTGATTTTAGTAGCTCAGAACATACATGCCTTCAGCTAGGCTAAAATCTCTATTTCTAGCAGAGATCAGTATCCTAGGTTAGAAACAAGCAAACATGAAAAGCGAAGTGCATATCATTTCATCAAATCACCCTATGTCTTTCAGAAGCCTTCGAAGATGAACACGTGCTTTCCCGACGTTTCATGCAACAGTTGTTGAGGAATGTTTAAATGTTCAATATATTCCTGGATTTAAAAGGGCTGGGTTTTAAAAAATACAATCAAAAGATACATTTAAATAGATGCCTGTTCATGTTTTCCCCCAGGGGAGCCTATCCAAATATAGATGAAAAGATTGTGCATAACCCTCATGCTATCTGTTTGTGTAACGGAGATAATAATGATGAGTGCTGTACGGAGAGCAAACCCAGTCCGTCCAATTAACAGCTCTGACACAGATGCACTATAAAACATTACATAACAGGACTATACATTCACTGTATACACTCAAGACATTCACTAAATGTATATTGTGTCTCTCTTCCACACACACACACACACACACACACACATACACTACATGACCAAAGGTATGTGGACACCTGTTTAAAATCATCAGCATTAATATGGAGTTGGTCCCCCCATTGCTGCTAGATGTTGGACTTGCTTCCATTCAGCCATGAGCATTAGTGAGGTAGGGCACTGATGTTGGGCGATTAGGCCTGGCTCGCAGTTGCCATCCGATTCATCTTAAAAGTGTTCGATGGGGTTAAGGTCAGGGCTCTGTGCAGGCCAGTCAAGTTCTTTCACACCAATCTCGTCAAACTATTTCTGTATGAACCTCGCTTTGTGCACGGGGGCAATATCATGCTGAAACAGAGCAATCCCCAAACTGTTGCCACAAAGTTGGAAGCTATGCATTGGGGCAGGAAGCGTTCTCCTGGCATCCGCCAAACCCAGATTCGTCCGTCAGACTGCCAGAGGGTGAAGCGTGATTTATCATTCCAGACAACGCATTTCCATTGCTCCAGAGTCCAATGGCGTCAAGCTTTACACAACTCCAGCCAACACGTTGCATTGCACATGGTGATCTTAGGCTTGTGTGCGGCTCCTCGGCCATGGAAACCCATTGCATGAACCATCTGATGAACAGTTCTTGTGCTGACTTTGCTCCAGAGGCAGTTTGGAACTTGGTAGTGAATGTTGTGACCGAGGACATACTACTTTTATGCGCTTCAGAAATCGGTGGTTCCGTTCTGTGAGCTTTTGTGGCCTACCACTTCGTGGCTGAGTTGTTGTTGCTCCTAAACATTTCCTCTTCACAATAACAGCACTTACAGGCTTCCACTATTAAGTTGTTCTCTTCTAATGAAGATGAATAAACACTTAAGCACAGCGATAAAGAGTGAGATTGAAGGGGGAGAGAGAGTGTGAGAGAGACAGATAGAGACTGAGAGAAAGAGAACGAGAGAGTGAGAGATATCAAGATATCACAACACTATCACAGCCATGTGTGAATATGTTCTCCCTATAGTCTCTCACTTTTCCTTTACAAAGAATGTCATGCAGTCCAGTCCACAACCATCTAAATAAATTAAATTATTACAACTGTTCTACTCTCAAGTTGCACTCTACTGTTGGCAGAGCGTCAGAAAATGTACATACACTCTTAAAAAAAAGGTGCAAGTTGGAACCGAATAGGTTCTTGAGAGCGATGTCATATGGGGAACGATTTTAGGGTCTCTGAAGAACCATAAATGTGATGGTTCTTTGAAGAACCAGACAAAAGTTGTAAACCAGAAATGTTTCAGACATCCAGAAAGGGAAATGTATAGACCTGCTGTAGGGTTTTAAGCCTCATTTGCATATTTCCCAGGGTGCCTTTCGAGTGAATTTTAGAGTTAACAGTACCACCCATGGCTGTGTTTGCTAGTGACAGAGAAATGGTTGTTGCATTCATTTATTCCTTTGCTTTGACCTTCACCAAGTGAGATCCCATGTGAGTATGTTGCCATTCAATTATTTAATCAAATCAAATCTATTTACATAGCCCTTCTTGCATCAGCTGATGTATCAAAGTGCTGTACAGAAACCAGCCTAAAACCACAAACAGCAAGCAATGCAGGTGTAGAAGCATGGTGGCTAGGAAAAACTACCTAGAAAGGCAAAAACCTAGAGAGGAACCAGGCTATGAGGGGTGGCCAGTCCTCTTCTGGCTGTGCTGGGTGGAGATTGTAACAGAACATGGCCAAGATATTCAAATGTTCATAAATGACCAGCATGGTCAAATAATAATCGCAGTAGTTGTCGAGGTTGCAACAAGTCAGCACCTCAGGAGTAAATGTCAGTTGGATTTTCATAGCTGATCATTGGGAGTATCTCTACCGCTCCTGCTGTCTCTAGAGAGTTGAAAACAGAAGGTCTGGGACAGGTAGCACGTCCGGTGAACAGGTCAGGATTCCATAGCCGCATGCAGAACAGTTGAAACTGGAGCAGCAGCATGGCCAGTTGGACTGGGGAGTGCAAGGAGTCATCATGTCAGGTAGTCCTGAGGCAAGGTCCTAGGGCTCAGGTCCTCTGAGAGAGAAAATTAGAGAGCATACTTAAATTCACACAGAACACCGGATATGACAGGATAAATACTCCAGGTATAACAAACTGACCCTAGCCCCCGACACAAACTACTGCAGCATAAATACTGGAGGCTGAGGCAGGAGCGGTCAGGAGACACTGTGGCCCCATCCGATGATACCCCCGGACAGGGCCAAACAGGCAGGATATAACCCCACCCATTTTGCCAAAGCACACCCCCCATGCCACTCGAGGGATATCTTCAACCACCAACTTACCATCCTGAGACCAGGCCGAGTATAGCCCACAAAGATCTCCGCCACGGCACAACCCAAGGGGGGCGCCAACCCAGACAGGTATTCCCAAACTGGGGTATGCCAAATAAAAATGTGATTCCCATATATATATATATATATATATATCCTTTTTTCTTCACATTTTCAAACAGTCCATTTATATTTTCCAATGGGGCTGTACGTTTGGGTGAGGTTTTTTTCTCGCCTGAGTAGCCTTGTTTCACTGCCAAAAAAGGAAATTCAATCTAGTGTTCAGCAAAATAACACATTGTCAAATACAGGTAGCCTAATTAAATAATTAACACCCAATCACATTAAGCGTTACACTCTCACAGGAATTCCACTAACGGTCCGTATGTAGCCAAACGTAGCTGCTGCTCATGTTGGTATCTGTACTGTTGGCGCAAAAGCATGACAGGGATACATAGTGGAGTGGTAACAAACGTGCAAGCAGTTGCTCCCGATGCCACTTGGGTCCACTGCAGCATTCACCAAGAGGCTCTTGCTAACAAGGGAATGCCTGACAGCTTGAAAGACGTTTTGAACACTACAGTGAAACTAATTAACTTTGTTAAAGCATGGCCCCTGAACTCTTGTATATTTTCTGCATTATACAATGATATGGGCAGCGACCATGTAACTATTTTACAACATAGAAGTGCACAGGCTATATAGAGTAGTGAGACTATAAAAGTAGTGAGGCTACATACAGCCACCGGTAAGTCAAGGCAGATTGAGGTAGTATGTACATGTAGATATGGTTAAAGTGACTATGCATATATGATAAACAGAGAGTAGCAGCAGCGTAAAAGAGGGGTTAGGGGGGGGCCCACAATGCAAATAGTCCGGGTAGCCATTTGATTACCTGTTCAGGAGTCTTACGGCTTGGGGGTAAAAAATGTTGAGAAGGATTTTTGTCCTAGATTTGGCACTCCGGTACCGCTTGCCATGCGGTAGTAGAGAGAACAGTCTATGACTGGGGTCTTTGACTATTTCTAGGGCCTTCCTCTAACACCGCCTGGTGTAGAGGTCCTGGATAGCAGGCAGCTTAGCCCCAGTGATGTACTGGGCCCTACGCACTACCCTTTGTAGTGCCTTGCGGTCAGAGGCCGAGCAATTGCCATACCAGGCAGTGATGCAACCATGCTCTCGATGTTGCAGCTGTAGATGTTGCAGCATTCCAAATCTTTTTCATTTCCTGAAAGGGAATAGGCTTTGTCATGCCCTCTTCACGACTGTCTTGGTGTGTTTGGACCATTCTAGTTTGTTGGTGATGTGGACACCAAGGAACTTGAAGCTCTCAACCTGCTCCACTACACCCCCATCGATGAAAATGGGGGCGTGCTCGGTCCCTCTTTTCTTGTAGTTCACAATAATCTCCTTAGTCTTGGTTACGTTGAGGGATAGGTTGTTATTCTGGCACCACCTGGCCAGGTCTCTGACTTCCTCCCTATAGGCTGACTCGTCGTTGTCGGTGATCACTGTTGTATTGTCTGCAAACTTAATAATGGTGTTGGAGTCATGCCTGGCCATGCAGTCGTGGGTGAACAGGGAGTACAGGAGGGGACTGAGCACGAACCCCTGGGGGGGTTCAGCATGGCAGCATGGCAGATGTGTTGCTACCTACCCTCATCATCTGGGGGCGGCACGTCAGGAAGTCCAGGATCCAGTTGCAAAGGGAGGTGTTTAGTCCCAGGATCCTTAGCTTAGTGATGAACTTTGACGGTACTATGGTGTTGAACACTGAGCTTTAGTCAATGAATAGCATTCTCACGTAAGTGTTTCTTTTGTCCAGGTGGGAAAGGGCAGTGTGGAGTGCAATAGAGATTGCATCATCTGTGGATCTGTTTGAGAGGTATGCAAATTGGAGTGGGTCTAGGGTTTCTGGGATAATGGTGTTGATGTGAGCCATTACCAACCTTTCAAAGCACTTCATGGCTACGGACGTGAGTGCTACGGGTCTGTAGTCATATAGGCAGGTTGCCTTTGTGTTCTTGGGCACAGGGACTATGGTGGTCTGCTCAAAGCATGTTGGTATTACAGACTTAATCAGGGACATATTGAAAATGTCAGCACAAGCTTGGAGCACACGTCCTGGTAATCCGTCTGGCCCCGCAGCATTGTGTATGTTGACCCATTTAAAAGTCTTACCCACCTTGGCTACGGAGAGCGTGAGCACACAGTCGTCCGGTACAGCTGATGCTCTCATGCATGCCTCAGTGTTGCTTGCCTCGAAGTGAGCATAGAAGTGATTTAGCTCGTCTGGGAGGCTTGTGTCACTGGGCAGCTCGTGGCTGTGCTTCCCTTTGTAGTCTGTAGTAGTTTGCAAGCCCTGCCACATAAGTTGAGCGTCGGAGCAGGTGTGGTATGATTCAATCTTAGCGCTGTATTGACGCTTTGCCTGTTTGGTGGTTGTCGCAGGGCATAGCAGGACTTCTTGTGAGCTTCCAGGTTAGAGTCCCGCACCTAACTGCAAGTCAATAAATGTTGGGTAGTTAGCCTATAGTTAATATACTGGCAAATTTGATGTATAACTAACGTTAGGTAGCTAGATAACATACTGCTAACGTACATGCTGCTGTAATGATATGCTATGTGGTTTGTAAGGTCAGCGTAGCTAACAAATTGTCATCCAACATTTGACCCAAGTTAAACAATTTATAGGCAATACTACCAAATACTAATTGAGTGTATGTAAACTTCTGACCCACTGGGAATGTGATGAAAGAAATAATAGCTGAAATAAATCATTCTCTCTACTATTATTCTGATACTTCACATTCTTGAAATAAAGTTGTGATCCTAACTGACCAAATACAGGGAATTTTTACTAGGATTAAATGTCAGGAATTGTGAAAAGCGGGGTTTAAATGTATTTGGCTAAGGTGTATGTAAACTTTCAACTTCAACTGTACATACTGTAGAATGATAAATCATGCCATTATTATTATTCTCAAGCTAACCAAAAGCATTTAGCTACGAACACCTGTTCTTGCCATTTTCAGTTGAATGAATCTCACTTTCTTGCATGGCAACTCATAAGCAGGCCATGTCCTATTTGTTTCATAATCGATATATAATCATATTTCATGACAGTGTAACGGTTAGCTTTTTTACAGAAGGATGAAAGAACACATTATGTCTGTCATGGAATGCTATTCTGATATGTCAGATGAAGAGTTAGACCAGAAAGAGATTAGCCCCCCCCCTTTCTTTCTCTCTGTTAGAGTGGAAAGCTTAAGGAGAGATCTTTGGAGTGCTGTGACATGTCAGTACTACAACTTGCTGCACAGTTTGGAGGAAGAAGGCTACCTTGACCTGTCGAATTCTATACACCTCTTCTTTGTGGGATATGTGTTCCTACCTCATCTGCGGGCAGATCTGCAGCATTTCACAGAGAGTCGGAATAATCACCCTTTAAGTACAAAGGCGAACCTGACACCTCACCAGCTGTGGCATATCGGAATGCTCCAAACACCTGTGCACATTTTTGTTTTTGCCTTAGCACTACACAGCTGATTCAAATTATCAAGTCATCAAGTGGTATTTATGTCTAATAATGACATGATATTCTATTGTTTGTCCTCATGTGTCTGTTTTTCAGCATAAAGTACTCTGTAGCCACTTAGTGTGGACACGAGGTGAGACCACACACACACAATTACCAGTCTCTCTCCTTCACTTCATCCCTCTCCCCCTTCTCCCTAAATCCTCTAGATTATATCAGATGTGTTGATGAACCCCTCCCGCATCTGAACTGGCTGACAGAGGGCACAGCATGATCATAGGTGAGAGGTCACTTGGTCGGGTAAACAGGAAGTATTATTAAAGAGATGCTTTACATTGAAATACAGATAGAGAAGTAGTAGTCCCAGAGTTAATGATGAGTTAAGAATGTCTCACAGAAATTCATACCTTGACCACTGTAACGGCTCTCTTCTATCTCCTCCTCTGACGAAGAGGTAGAACAAGGATCGGACCAAAATGCAGCGTGATGATGATTCATGATATTTTAATGAAGGAAAACCTATACATACAGAAACTACAAAAGTAATGAAATGAAATAACGAAAACTGAAACAGACCTATCTGGTGCAAACACAAAGACAGGAACAATCACCCACGAAACACTCACAGAATATGGCTGCCTAAATATGGCTCCCAATCAGAGACAACGATAATCACCTGACTCTGATTGAGAACCGCCTCAGACAGCCATAGACTACATAGACACCCCACAAAACCCCAAGACAAAAAACACACCACAATAACCCATGTCACACCCTGGCCTGACCAAATAAAGAAAGAAAACACAAAATACTAAGACCAAGGCGTGACAGAACCTCCCCCCTAAGGTGCGGACTCCCGGACGCACCTCAAAAACATAGGGAGGGTCCGGGTAGGCGTCTGTCCATGGTGGCAGCTCCGGCTCGGGACGTGGATCCCGCTCCATAAATGTCTTAGTTCCTCCCCCTCGCGTCCTGGGATAGTCCACCCTCACTGCCTACCATGGCCTAGTAGTCCTCACCCAGAACCCCACTGGACTGAGGGGCAGCTCATGACTGAGGGGCAGCTCAGGACTAAGGGGCAGCTCAGGACTGAGGCAGCTCGAGACTGAGGGGTAGCTCGGGACTGAGGGGTAGCTCGGGACTGAGGGGAAGCTCGGGACTGAGGGGAAGCTCTGGACTGAGGGGCAGCTCGGGACTGAGGGGCAGCTCAGCACTGAGGGGAAGCCCAGCACTGAGGGGAAGCTCAGCACTGAGAGGAAGCTCAGGCAGGTAGTTGGCTCCGCCAGATCCTGGCTGGCTGGCGGATCTGGAAGAGTCTGGTTGACTGACAGATCTGGAAGAGTCTGGTTGACTGGCAGATCTGGAAGAGTCTGGTTGACTGGCAGATCTGGAAGAGTCTGGTTGACTGGCAGATCTGGAAGAGTCTGGTTGACTGGCAGGTCTAGAAGAGTCTGGTTGACTGGCAGGTCTGGAAGAGTCTGGCTGACTGGCAGATCTGGAAGAGTCTGGCTGACTGGCGGATCTAGCTGCTCCATGCAGACTGGCAGCTCTGGCTGCTCCATGCAGACTGGCAGTTCTGGCTGCTCCATGCAGACTGACAGTTCTGGCTGCTCTATGCAGACTGGCAGCTCCATGCAGACTGGCAGCTCTGGCTGCTCTATGCAGACTGGCAGCTCTGGCTGCTCCATGCAGACTGGCAGCTCTGGCTGCTCCATGCAGACTGGCAGCTCTGGCTGCTCCATGCAGACTGACAGCTCTGGCTGCTCCATGCAGACTGGCAGCTCAGGCTGTGCTGAACAGGCAGGAGACTCCAGCAGCGCTGTAGAGGAGGAAGGCTCTGGAAGCGCTGAACAGGCGGGAGACTCCAGCAGCGCTGTAGAGGAGGAAGGCTCTGGAAGCGCTGAACAGGCGGGAGACTCCAGCAGCGCTGTAGAGGAGAAAGGCTCTGATAGCGCTAGACAGGCGGGAGACTCCGACAGCGCTGGAGAGGCGAGGCGCACTGTAGGCCTGATGTGTGGTGCTGGCACTGGTGGAACTGGACCGAGAACACGCACAGGAAGCCTGGTGCGGGGAGCTACCACCGGAGGACTGGTGTGTGGAGGTGGCTATGGATAGACCGGACCGTGCAGGCGCACTGGAGCTCTTGAGCACCAGGCCTGCCCAACCTTACCTGGCTCGATGCCCACTCTAGCCCGGCCAATACGAAGAGCTGGTATGAACCGCACCGGGCTATGCACCCGCACTGGAAACACCGTGCGCTCCGTAGCATAACACGGTGCCTGCCCGGTCTCTCTAGCCCCCCGGTAAGCACAGGGAGTTTGCGCAGGTCTCCTACCTGGCATAGCCATACTCCCTGTGAGCCCCCCAAATACATTTTTGGGGCTGACTCTCAGGCTTCCATGCACGTCACCGTGCTGCCTCCTCATACCAGCGCCTCCCGCTTTCTTCGCCTCCAGTTCTTCCTTGGGGCGCCAATATTCTCCAGGCTGAGCCCAAGGTCCTTCACCGTCCAGTTCGTCCTCCCATGTCCAGTTCTTCTCTCGCTGCACCTTGGCGCGGCTACACTCCCCTGGTTTAGCCCAGGGTCCTCTCCCGTCGAGGATTTCCTCCCAAGTCCAGAAATTCTTGTCGCGCTGCTCCTGCTGCTGCAGTTGCCTGTTTCCACGCCACTTGGTCCAGGTGTGGTGGGTGATTCTTTAACGGCTCTCTTCTATCTCCTCCTCTGACGAAGAGGTAGAACAAGGATCGGACCAAAATGCAGCGTGATGATGATTCATGATATTTTAATGAAGGAAAACCTATACATACAGAAACTACAAAAGTAATGAAATGAAATAACAAAAACCGAAACAGCTCTATCTGGTGCAAACACAAAGACAGGAACAATCACCCACGAAACACTCACAGAATATGGCTGCCTAAATATGGCTCCCAATCAGAGACAACGATAATCACCTGACTCTGATTGAGAACCGCCTCAGGCAGCCATAGACTACGTAGACACCCCACAAGAGCCCAAGACAAAAAACACACCACAATAACCTATGTCACACCCTGGCCTGACCAAATAAATAAAGAAAACACAAAATACTAAGACCAAGGCGTGACAACCACACATTTATTTGCCAGGGAAGAGCACATGATCAGTGAATATATTCAATGTACAGGCTACAATGTGGGGATCTCATGCATGGTAATAACTACAGTACATGTACATTATGTAGAACTTGCATCCTTTGCACAATAAAGTTATTATATTCTACGTTAATGCCATTCAGACTTGAAGTTGATACAACAACTATGATAGCTGAGGTTCATAGATTGGTATGAATATTAGTTCAGAACCTAATGTTTTAGGGTCCATACACAGATGCTGTGTGCTGTACCTAGCTACACATCCATAGGTATACAGTTATTTTTATCCTCCATTACACAATAAGCAAGTAAATAGATAGCTAGCTATGTTACTTCAGCTGCATTGCACGGCAAGGCACGCTTACACAATTGTGCATTCAATTTGCAGTAAATGCTTTAGCTAGCTAGATTCTTTACATCCACTGTTTCATAAGACGACAGCCTGGTTTGCTGGTTTTCTCAGGAATCCCTAAAACATTAAATATTATGAATTACAATGCCATACTCATGTCCTAACACCAGCTAGCTAGCTGGATAATGTTAGCTAGTCAGCTACCTTGCTAAATTGCGATTTTTGTAAATGAACTTTATGACAAAAGAATATGCACAATTGTTTGTCTCTACATTAACTAACATTTCTCTCAATTGTACATTTTTTGCTTGACTCATTATGACGTTAAAATTACTTACATTTGCTTCCACCGTTATGTTTTGTCAGCCATCTTTGCTGAAGAAAGTCACCAGGGACGGATGGCTCACATCAAATTCATCATTGGATCCACTCGATATGATTGGTCATTTAAAACCTTGGGACGCAAATGGATAATGAGTGCTCTAACTTCCCCTTGTGGTGGTCTGGAGCAATGAAGCCGTGTTGCCCGGTACCTCTAAGTCCTGTGGCGTAAGCTCGCAACTTTTAAAGGAGGAACCACTGTACTTTCCCGAAATGAACGACACAAACTGGATTCGTTGTCCCGTTCAGGGATCAAAATGTATTTTATATTTGAGATTCTTCAAAGTAGCCACCCTTTGCCTTGATGACAGCTTTGCACATTCTTGACATTCTCTCAACAAGCGTCACCTGAAATGCTTTTCCAACAGTGTTGAAGGAGTTCCCACATATGCTGAGCATTTGTTGGCTGCTATTCCTTCACTCAGTGGTCCAACTCATCCCAAACCATCTCAATTTGGTTGACGTTGAGTGATTGTGGAGGCCAGGTCATCTGATGCAGCACTCCATCATTCTCCTTCTTGGTCAAATAGCTCTTACACAGCCTGGAGGTGTGTTAGGTCATTGTCAAGTTGAAAAACAAATGAGAATCCCACTGAGCGCAAATCAGATGGGTTGGCATATCACTGCAAAATGCTGTGGTAGCCATTGTGATTACTGTCCATGAAAATCCAAATAGGTCAGATCAGGTTTGCAATGAATAACTTCAATCAGACGCCCTTCACCCTTAGAGGGGGAAGGAAAGAACTAGTGAGGATTAACAACTAACGTCCTGTTGTAAATCAAGGGAGAAGATGCAGGTCTCCCTCTCCAAAGTCACCAAAGGAATGTGCTTTGTCTCAACATACCTTTTTCCCGCTGAAACTCTAAAACGTTCAAAGCAACTACTCTATAGAACACAAAAGTAATTTTGCTTGTTATTTTGTTATGTCACTAAAAATGATATAAAGGAAATACTGTAACTTGGAAAGTATACCCACTACATGAAGTTGCCATACTATGCGTTGTGCATGGAATATGAAACATGAATAAAGTGTTTTTGTTAAGAGAGTGGTGTGATTTGAGAAGCTTTAAGAGCTAATTGTTTTTCATATATTTTGTGATCGAAAAATTACATTTTTACCTGATTTGTGTGATACCAATAGTTAGCATTCCAGGTGACTACCTCATGAAGCTGGTTGGGAGAATGCCAATATTGTGCAAAGCCGTCATCAAGGCAAAGGGTGGCTACTTTGAAAAAAATAAAATACATTTTGATTTGTTTAACACTTTTTTTGGTTACTACATGATTCCATATGTGTTATTTCATAGTGTTTGTCGTCACTATTATTCTACAATGTAGAAAACTATAAATATAAAGAACAACCCTGGAACGAGTAGGTGTGTCCAAACTTGACTGATACTGTATATACAGTATGTCCTTAAAATCATGTGCCCAGAGCCATAAGAGTCAAATGGTTGTCTTTCCTGTCCCATCATTGATCTCAGTCTTGTGTTTGACAAGAGCCAGCTTTGAAAAGGATCTTTTCCCTGATGCATTGGTTACAGGTAAAGTCAAGAATATTTGCAAGGCAATGTCATCATTGGGAAACACTGCTTGTAGATTCCTCTCTCAACATGTGAAGCAGTGCATTTGCAGATGTGTTTTTCTCACTTCTTATAAATTCTTTAAACTGGGCGATTTCACCTGAAAAATCAAGTTGCAAGTCAGATTGCTATTTCCTCTGAAGGTTGAGTGCATAGGAATTGCTTAGCTCTTTGTATGACTCATACCTCCTATTCAACTCGGCAATAAGCGTGTCAATCACAACAGTGAACACACCGATGGCAGATTTCTGCTGACCTTCCAATGATAAACGACAGTCAGGCTCTGCCTCTGACAACTCAACGCTTGGTGACATGCCCTTTCCTTTTGCCTCAAAGCTACCAAACTGAGCTCGGAGCTCAGCCATAAAATCTTTCAAGGAGGCCACCAAACGAACAGCGTTAGACAGGTCCAGTTGGACTGCCTAAAGTGCTTCCATTCTGAAAACGTTGGAGTATTGTTTTCCACAAGTTACAGAGAAAAGCAATCTCAAGTTTATCCATCGGGTATAAAGTGTTAGAGCCTCATTATGATTGGCCAGAGTTTGACTTTCGTCCTCAGATATGTCCTTGAGCGTGAAAATAGAAGAGACTGACTAGCATTGGCATAATTGAGATTTGAGGGTTTCAATTTGACTGTATTCATTTGATTGTAAACCTGACGTAACAATTTGCCATCGCCAAGTGTATTTGGAGCAAAAGGTACATGCTGACTGCACAAACGTGAAAAACTCATTTGTTCCAAGGCAGCAGTTCAGTTTTTACCGCAACCAAATTCAGAATATATGCAGCACAAGGCACCCACTCTATCAATGGGTTGATCTCTCATATGAGCGATTGCAGGCCTTTAGTTGTCCTTGTACTTTGTATCTTTGTGTAACGCATAAAAATAACCAGTCAGTTTGGGTATTTTTCATTTAAATTCTTGCTCCTGCTGTTTGATTGTCAGTCATTTTACTTTCTGTGCCCCACTCAGGACATGTTCACTCACATCACCAAATGTCTTTGCTCATGTCCTCTATTCTGTCACTGATGGTGTCATTTGAAAGAGGAATTTGGGATAACTTAACTTCAGCCTCTTTTCCCAGCATGATATTCGCCATCTTCAGCACAGCTGGTTTTATGAGTGTTTCACCAATGGTGTGTGGTTTGCCCTGCTTTGCGATCAGGTAAGCAACTTCGTACGATGCTGTGAGGATCGGTTTGTTGATGGGTACAAAGCCGAGAACAGGCAGAGTTGCCTTTTCATCGAATCTGGCTCTCTTCACCTTGACTTCAGCGAGCGTTGTGTTCTTGTATTTTCCATCTCCATGCAGCTTAAGGAAGTGTTCTCTTAGTTTTGCCGGTGCTAGACTAGAATTGCTCAACTTGGCATTGCAAATCATGCAGTTAGGACGCTGACTCCCATCACGTTCCGTTATACATGTGAATCCATATTGTACATATTCGTCCGACCACTTTCTTTTTTTGCTCGACATAGTAAGTATGAAGGGATTAAAATATTAAGAAAGAAATCACATGACGTACCACAGTCACAAGTCGACTACTGAGCGCACCAAATTCCCTGCAGCACATATAGGCCAAGCGATGTAGCGTGATCATCACGAATCATATGAGTTCGGATGTGTGTCTTGACCTCCGCCGAACCCCTGAGACTGACTCACCGAACCCCTGGGTTAAGAACCACTGATGATGAGGGGATGTAAAAACAGGTGTGCGGAAAAACAAGACAAAACAAATGGAAAATGAAAAGTGGAGCGGCGATGGCTAGAAGACCGTGACGTCGACCGCCGAGCGCAGCCCGAACAAGAAGTGGAGCCAACTTCGGCAGGAGTCGTGCAAGTCACATTATTGTTTTGCTTGCAAATTGATATGTAATTCGTATTGGAATCCAGCCAAAGTGGGGATATCCAACATTTGGAGAGAAAAAAAGTACCTTAAACATCTCAACATCAACCTGCTATAGAGTATGCTGGGAAATATGATAATGATGGGAGTGGTTTTGGTTCAACACTGGTTATTAACAGCAATACTGGGGTTCTTTAACATCACTGATTGTTCATGTGTCTTTTTACAGATTGATTTTAACTCCTGAATCAATACTAGAAAGGTTACGCTGGAAAATCAACGCTAGTTAACACTGGCCAATTTGCTGTGTGCTATGAAAAATTGCAGGCTTCCAAGAACCTTTTAGAATTCTTAAGAACCGTAGATGCCCCATCAAGAACCCCACACTTAACTCAAAGGTTCTTTATCGGGAAATAATTCTCCAAGGAGCCTTAAGAACTGAGGAAGATCCATTTAAGAACCTTTATTTATGTAGGATACTTCCTAAATGGCACCGTATTCCCTAAGGAGCCATATGAGCCGTGGTCAAAGGTAGTGCACTATATAGGGAATAGGACACCATTTGGGACATACACATTTACACAGTATAATGAAAATAATTGGTTTGCATGAATCAGGTTTGTTAATACAGGGTTTAAACTCACAGCCAGTGAATAAAACATCCAACTTTACATTACTATTGTGATTAGTTGCCTTTACATGATCCATGATGCATAGATGTTTTATTGCTGTGCAGAGCAGTGATATGGGGTAGTGAGGTGGTGTGTTGGTGGGGGGCGAAAGGCACAAATATAATGTGAAAGGTCATTGGATGTTATTGCCACATCATGCTGTCATCATGGGAAGCCGTGGGTGCATAAGTAGGGGGGACTGAAGACAGCTGCCTGGAATGAAGGACTACATGCCTCCAAAGCTGAAATGAATACTCAGAGAGAAAAAGGTGTAGATTCACGCACAGAGCGCGGCAGGTGTTGATTTCACCTTCGCAGAAGGCAGGAATCGTGGTCACAGGCAGGCAATGGTCATACACAGGTAGGCAAACAGGAAGGTGAATCAAAACTAGGACTGAAGGCTATGATAAACGAGATAGGAAAAGGCTTAGTAGAGTCAAAACGGACTATACCTCACAAAGGCACAGACAGAATGAACTGAACTAAATAAGGAGCTGATGAGACCAGGTGAGTAACTAACACAGGTGAAAACAATGAACAAAAATGTAAGACAAGGCTACGTTCAAGAACATAAAGAAACAGGGCTACGTTCAAGAACATAACGAAACAGAACACATGGTTGACTAAGAAAATAAATACAGAACCTTACAAAAGCCTCTCATGACATTTTGATTTCTTTGCCGCCAAGGGAAACTGATAACTTGAACATTATTCCATGTTCTTGGGCTGTGCCAAAACTCCCCCCTGCAAAAGAAGACTCATGTATGACAGGAATTCTGATATTCTCTAAACATATAAAGCTGTTTTGTTTTAATTTAGGTCTCTAAATGTCCAAAATGCCTTTGTGAGGTAGTGCTCTATATAGTGAATAGGGTGTCATTTGGGACCAATATGTTGCCATGTTTAGTAGCTGTGTTCACTACAAACCAAACCCACTTCCTCTTTTCAGCACCACGGACAGTTCAGTGCCTCTGTTAATTTTCATTCTGACAGTCAATTCGGGGCCACAGGCAAATAGAGTGGGGTGATAACAAATAGAGAAATTAACTCCAAATAAATTGGTTGTCATTGTCATGAACGAAATAGAGTTAATAAACCATCAGAAAGGAACTCAAAACAGTCAGTCAATGTTAGTCTGGTTACCTCTAAAGTCCATGCTGTCTGTGGATGAAAGGTGTAGCAGACTCTTTGTACATCCCAAATGGCACCCTTTCCACTATAAAGTGCAATACTTTTGACCAGACCTCTATGAGTCTTGGTCTTAAGTAATGCACTGCATTATGGAGGAAATATGCTGCCATTTGAATTTCATGTGAATGCTTCTCTTTTGTACCTGAAGGCTTGCATGCAGATCAGGTGTAGAAAATGGTCTAGTGAGCATCATAGCAAAACAGCCCCAACCACAGGCTGTGATGACAGATCAAATATTTAACTGAGAGAGACAGAAAGAGAGACAGACAGAGACAGAGACAGACAGAGAGAGACAGAGAGAGAGAGAGACACAGAGAGAGACAGAGAGAGAGAGCGAGAGGGCGTGAGAGTGAGAGCGAGAGAGAGAGAGAGAGAGCGAGAGAGCCAGAGAGACAATGAGAGACAGAGACAGAAGGGGGAGAGGAGATAGAGAGAGCGAGAGAGAGAGAGAGAGAAATATCAAAAGCACAGGGAAATGCCATCGATGCCATCTTTGTCCTGTAGAGAAAACGAAGGGAGTGAAGACTTGCCGATGCTGCCAACTGGATACAGAAGAATCAATGGGATGAAGTTCATCTATTGTTACTTTTTTCAGGGTCTGACTTGGAGTTCTCCAGTTCTCAACCCAAGGCCATGCCACCTCTTAGTGCAAAACTCCAAAGTCTATTTTTCTCTCCTTTTTCTTCCTTCACTCTGTTAACACATAGCTGCAGGCAGCTGTCGGTTGCAATCGCCCTCCGTGACGGGAAGTATATGTCCATGGTTTAACAGCGGAATCCCTCCCTATCTACCTCCTGACCTATCTCCCATCCAAACACACACCATGTCAGGAGAGCACTTTAACCCACACACATATGCAGGTATATCCACACACACACACACCTTGCCCTGAGATGGCTGATAGAGCGTGTGTGTAGCGTTGGTTGGTGTGCAGTGGGCAGTGCCACTGTGTTCACTTCGTCGGTCAGGGGAGAGGAGCTCTAGTCCTGAGGGACTCTGCATGAGTTAATGTCTCACATCCAGCAGATTAAGCTCCACACTACACTAGACCACAGTGCCAGGCCCGGGCAGAGCCCCAAATTTCAGAGGTAGTGCACTATGAAGGAAATAGAGCTCCATTTGTGGGATGCAGCCCCAGACATCAAGTCTACCAGTCCACCAAGACATAAGGGAGAGGAAGGGGTAATGACTCAGAGAAATTACTTTCGGTTGGAAAGACAATCAACCGAAACGCCAGCCATCTCAAAGACAGAGCCTTTAACTGTCCATTCCTTCATTAGAGGTGCAGAGCTATTTTATATCATGGTAGTTCACACTGCCTCCCTATAGGCCAGACCAATCTAAAGGAAATGAAAATCAGCATGGGGGGAGGAGGTGAGAGAGAGAGGGGGAGAGAGAGAGGGAGAGAGATAGTGTGACAATACTGGAGATTTGATATACAGGAGCCTGATGTGGCATTGGTAAATCTGTTGATACAAAATCATTGATTTAGTTCCTGAGTCCAATAGAATCCCATGATGATGTTATTACATTTCTGTTCATACAGTAATGGGCTGTTGACTGATATGTAAAAATAGTATCGGTGGGGTTGGCCTACGACTCAGAAATCACGGTTTAGATTATTGTTAAGGATATGGATAAGGATACAGTATATTTAATGGCTTTATTCTATTATGTTCTATATGCAGACAGTTCTTCCTCCAAGATAAATTCAGCAAATAAAGAAATGGCCCCTTCAAGACCCTGTCTTTCAAAGCTAGTTTGTAAAACTCCAAATAACTTCAGATCTTCATTGTAAAGGGTTAAACACTGTTTCCCATGCTTGTTCCATGAACCATAAACAATTAATGAACATACACCTGTGGAACGGTCGTTAAGACACTAACAGCTTACAGACGGTAGGCAATTAAGGTCACAGCTATGAAAACGTAGGACACTAAAGAGGCCCATCTACTGACTCTGAAAAACACCAGAAGAAAGATGCCCAGGGTCCCTGCTCATCTGCGTTAACGTGCCTTAGGCATGCTGCAAGGAGGCATGAGGACTGCAGATGTGGCCAGGGCAATAAATTGCAATGTCCGTACTGTGAGATGCCTAAGACTGTGTTACAGGGAGACAGGACGGACAGCTGATCGTCCTCGCAGTGGCAGACAAAGTTGTAACACCTGCACAGGATCGGTACAGCTGAACATCACACCTGCGGGACAGGTACAGGATGGCAACAACAACTGCCTGAGTTACACCAGGAAAGCACAATCCCACCACCAGTGCTCAGACTGTCCGCAACAGGCTGCGAGAGGCTGAACTGAGGACTTGTAGGCTTGTTGTTAGGCAGGTCCTCACCAGACATCACCGGCAACAACGTCGCCTATGGGCACAAACCCACCATTGCAGGAACAGGGAAGACTGGCAAAAAGTGCTGTTCACTGACAAGTCACAGTTTTGTCTCACCCGGGGTGATGGTCGGATTCGCGTTTATCGTTGAAGAAATGAGCATTACACTGAGGCCTATATTCTGGAGCAGGATCGATTTGGAGATGGAGGGTCCGTTATGTGTGGGATGGTGTGTCACAGCATCATCGGACTGAGCTTGTTGTCATTGCAGACAATCTCAATGCAGTGATCGTTACAAGGAAGACATCCTCTTCCCTCATGTGGTACCCTTCCTGCAGGTTCATCCTGAAATTACCCTCCAGCATAACAATGCCACCAGCCATACTGCTCGTTCTGTGCTTGATTTCCTGCGAGACAGGAATGTCAGTGTTCTGCAATGGCCAGCGAAGAGCCCGGATTTCAATCCCATTGAGCACAACTGGGACCTGTTGGATCGGAGGTTGAGGGCTAGGGCCATTCCCCCCAGAAATGTCCGGGAACTTGCAGGTGCCTTGGTGGAAGAGTGGGATTACATCTCACAGCAAGAACTGGCAAATCTTGTGCAGTCCATGAGGAGGAGATGCACTGCAGTACTTAATGCAGCTGGTGGCCACACCATATACTGACTTACTTTTGATTTTGACCCCCCCTTTGTTCAGGGACACATTATTCAATTTCTGTTAGTCACATGTCTGTGGAAAATGTTCAGTTTATGTCTCAGTTGTTGAATCTTGTTGTGTTCATACAAATATTTACACATGTTAAGTTTGCTGAAAATAAACACAGTTGACAGTGAGTGGACGTTTCTTTTTTTTTTGCTGAGTTTAGTATCAGAAGGTGATATTTTTGTTATTCTGTCAGGTATTTGATGTCTCTGAAACTAATCAAACTGCAACAGGAAATATATACTTTACTTATGTGGAGTTAGATGTGTAGTTTATAGGCATACAGTGATTGGAAGTGGTCTTTCACCATCGCCATCCATCCATGGTAAATAAGCACAAAGAAAAAAACATTCCCTTTGTCATGTTTACCACACAAAATGTTGTTCATAATTATGCCTGGCATCTGATGCATTTAAAATAGCTTTTTTATAGTACTACTGATATTGATTACTGCATTGTTGGCAAAGAGCTTGCAAGAAAGCTATACTTTTGCACCTGACAATAAAAACTAGACATTTGAAACACAGTTATGTCTAGCTGGGTCATCCATCACAATTATAGCATGTCAGCGTTACCAAGTCTGCATCGCAAATGGAACCCTATTCCCTATGTATTGCACTGCTTTTGACAAGAGCCCTTTGGGCGCTGGTCAAAAGCAGTGCACTATATAGGGAATAGGGGACCTGAGACACATCACTGCAGCTTTTCCTTTTCATGATCAAGATGTGATCAATGATTAAAAAAATGTGAGAGAGCATGAGGGCTGCCTGAGGCTAAACGCTCCAAGGATTTGACCTTTTCTTCATCGGGATGCATTCAGCCCTGAATGCGGTGTTTTAATGGTGGGTACACACACACACACACACATACTGTTGGGACATATTCGCCATTACACACACACAAGTGGGTCTCGCTCGCCACATACACCCACACTGGTGGGTTTCTCTAGACAGAGTTCAGGCAGATGAAAAGGGAGATCAACAGCAGCATGCCGGACGGGACGGGACGGGAGAGCTAACAATGTTTTCTAAATATCACCGTCAGACGATACACAATCAATCCAGCCTTCAAGGGACTCTGCAGACATTGGTTGCCTCTCAAATGGTGTCCTATTCCCTTGGGCCCATATGGGGATCTGGTCAAAAGTAGTGCACTTCATTGGGAAAAGGCTGCCATTTGGGACACATACATAGATCAGGCCTATGAGGATAAATTGTGACTGTAGAATTGGAAGAGAAATTATTCAAAGGAAAGATCATTTTCAACCATAGACACATTTAAAACATTTAGCAACCCTGGGTTGAGTTACTATTTTTGTTGTTACAGTTAGATTGTAGAGAGGTGTCTATTTTTCAAATGTATCCAATCTCTAATTACCATATGTTTTGTTAATTGTGTTGTGTTGTGTTGTTTAGGTTTAGAGTGTGTAGTCTTAGAGTGATTATCTTAATTTACCGAGGTTAGCTAGCCAGCTGGTTGACTCTGCTAGCTAGCCAACAGCTAGCCAACGCCTTCTGTATAGAACTCAACAACCCATTTGTTTGACAGCACATAGCCGTCATAATGTTGCTAGCCAGCTAGCCCCCGAATAGCAACACTGCAGAAACTATTACACTCAACGGAACGACTTGATTAGTGTAGTGTCAACAACGCACCCACTGCCAGCTGGCCTACT
Source organism: Oncorhynchus gorbuscha (assembly GCF_021184085.1). NCBI lineage: Eukaryota > Metazoa > Chordata > Actinopteri > Salmoniformes > Salmonidae > Oncorhynchus > Oncorhynchus gorbuscha. Next base: position 46,618,836 of record NC_060193.1, read on the forward strand.
TCAGGTACTGTATCATTTTAATCATTTTAGTCATAAGATTTAGCGTAGCCTCTTCTGTAGCCTGTCAACTATGTGTCGGTTTATCCCTGTTCTCTCCTGCACAGACCATACAAACGCTCCTCACCGCGTGGCCGCGGCCACCACTACACACACGTGGAGTTCCAGGTCTCCGGTAGCTCTGTGCCAATCTGGGAGAGTTCATAGCCCATGCCTCCCTCCAGTCCCTCGAGGCCCTGCGGAAACTGGTCACCACAGACAACACTGCTACTTCTGCTCTCTCTTCGTCCGCCCACGTGTTCTCGCACAGAGCTGGCACCGGGATCCTCATCTCTCCCAAGTGGTCATTCTCTTTCTCCCTTACCCATCTGGAATTCCATGCTGTCACATCACAGCAACATCCTTATCATTTATCGCCCTCCAGGTTCCCTCGGAGAGTTCATCAATGAGCTTGATGCCTTGATAAGCTCCTTTCCTGAGGACGGCTCACCTCTCACAGTTCTGGGCGACTTTAACACCTTGACTCTTTCCTCTCTGCCTCCTTCTTTCCACTCCTCTCCTCTTTTGACCTCACCCTCTCACCTTCCCCCTACTCACAAGGCAGGCAATACACCTCATCTTTACTAGATGCTGTTCTTCCACTAACCTCATTGCCCCCTCCAAGTCTCCGACCACTGCCTTGTATCCTTTTCCCTCTCGCTTCATCCAACACCTCCCACACTGCCCCTACTGGATGGTATCGAACCTTCGCTCTCTCTCCCCCGCTATCCTATCATCTCTTCCCTCCGCTCAAACCTTCTCCCACCTATCTCCTGATTCTGCCTCCTCAACCCTCCTCTCCTCCCTCTCTGCATCCCTTGACATGTCAATGACCATTGCGAGCCTTCAGAACAGGGCTCCGGGCAGGGGGTTGCCTCCCAAACCTGGCATCCTTTCACTCCCTCCTCTCTACATTTTCCTCCTCTGTCTCTGCTGCTAAAGCACTTTCTACCACGCTAAATTCCAAGCTTCTGCCTCTAACCCTAGGGAAGCAACCTTCTCCTCCCTGAATCCTCCGCCCATAGATGACTGGTCAACCATTTTGAAAAGAAGGTCGACGACATCCGATCCTCGTTTGGGAAAACTGGACTGATGAAATCCATTTGGACCATTTCCGAGACACCTCATATCATATCCCTGATCAAGAGCCTATGATCCCTCCGGTCATTAAGACCAGTTCCCTTCTTTCTTTTCTCTCCAAAACTCTTGAACGTGACTGTATCTCTCTCTGAATGACCTGATCCAAATCAGTCAGGTTTCAAATAGTCATTCAACTGAGACTGCTTCAAAGGAAAAAGATCATTTTAGATCAACCCATCAGATCACCCTCTCCATTTAAAAGGTCATTTAGAATCTGTCTCCTCACCACGCCCTGGTGTCCCCCAGGGCTCTGTTCTTGGCCCTTATTCTATTCACTTGGCTCTGTCATAACCTCACATGGTTACATTGCTTAGACGACACACAATTAATCTTCTCCTTTCCCCTTCTGATGACCAGGTGGCGAATCGGCATGTCTGGCAGATTTTGGATGACGGATCACCACCTCAGCTGAACTCGGCAAGACGGAGCTGCTCTTCCTCCCGGGGAAGGACTGCCCGTCCATGATCTCGCCATCACGTTGACAACTGTGTCCTCCTCCCAGAGCGCCAAGAACCTTGGTGTGATCCTGGACAACACCCTGTCGTTCTCATGTTTTTCCTGTAGTTCATGCTCTAATCCGCAGAGGATGTTTTGTCAATCATTACTGCAGACTGGGCTCCCTGCCTGTGCCATTTAACTATCCAGAACGCCGCAGCCCGTTCTAACTGGCTTCCAGTTGAAGCTCGGATAAGACCATGGTTGAGCTGTGAGGGGAACGGCACCTCAGTACCTCCAGGCTCTGATCAGCTACACCCAAACAAGGGCACTGCGTTCATCCACCTCTGGCCTGCTCGCCTCCCTACCACTGAGGAAGTACAGCTCCCGCCTCAGCCCAGTCAAAACTGTTCGCTGCCCTGGCCCCCAATGGTGGAACAAACTCCCCTCATTCACCACCTTCCGGAGACAGCTGAAACCCCACCTCTTTAAGGAATACCTAGGATAGGTTAAGTAATCCCTCTCACCCCACCCCCTAAGTTTTAGATGCACTATTGTTAACTGTCCCACTGGATGTCATAAAATGCACCAATTTGTAAGTCTCAAATTAAATGTTAAATGTAAATGTAATGTAAATGTTAATCAAGTGATGTTTTAATCACCATACACAGACGTAATTATATTCTAATGGAAGCGGGATAGATTGAGATCAAAACACTCTGCTTGGTCAAATATTAAGCTGATGCAATTGCACCAGACCTTTCCACGAGAACATTAAACATTCAAATTAATGTTAATTTTCCATTCTATTTATCATGATTATAAATGGTTATTTCTCAAACAAATTCCACATTCAGCACTCATAAGTGTGTGTGTGTGTGTGTGTGTGTGTGTGTGTGTGTGTGTGTGTGTGTGTGTGTGTGTGTGTGTGTGTGTGTGTGTGTGTGTGTGTGTGTGTGTGTGTGTGTGTGTGTGTGTGTGTGTGTGTGTGTGTGTGTGTGTGTGTGTGTGTGTGTGTGTGTGTGTGTGTGTGTGTGTGTGTGTGTGTGTGTGTGTGTGAAAGAGAGGGAGAGAGACAAGAGTCAGAGACAGGGAGAAAAGGGTAGCATTAAATCATTAGATAAGGTGTTCTCCAACACTGAGGAAACTAATGAAGTACACTGTACCACTGTATAGCATAATACTATAAGATGCCTGAAGGTGCTGTGGTAGTATAATCAGTTCCCCAGTCCATCATTTGCAACCATACAGGTAGGGAGGACGAGGCCACTGCAGAGACAGAGGCTGAATATTTATAGCTACCTGCCTCATTTAAACAACCCTATTGTAACGTCTGCTTCCAAATCACACACTCAAACACCTAGATCCCCTGAATGCAGCTCACTCTCCAGATCTCAAATCACCTGAATTCTAATCACCTGTTCACACACCTACCTGTATGTCATTATCACACACTATTTAGTTCAGTTCTTTGCACCCCATCACTGTGAGGTATTGTTTTGTTTTGTGACACACGTCTTTCGGAGCTCTGTTTTACCCCGTGATTTACGCCTCCTGTGTATGATCGTTTTTGCCCGCCTCACTAACGACGCCTTTTGCCTATTCCCTGCCTGTACTTTAGCCTATCGGTTTTCCTGTTATCTACCTATTGCCTGATCTCCCGGACGATGTTACTAGCCTTTTCCCTGCCTGTACTGTTGCCCTTTTGGACCCCATGTGTATGACCTTCTGCCTGCTCCTGGACCCAGCTACCTGCCTACTCCTGTGGTCCATCGCAATAAACACCTGCTGTGCCCTGCGCTTGAAACCAGCTCTGTCTCCCCTCGTGTTCATTACACCTATCCTGCTACTGAGAAGCTGATACTTATGAGAACAAACATCCAATCAAGACGCATGTAACAGGGGAGTGATCACAACGAGGAAGTGAAAGTAGGAGAGTACATAGACTCCTCTTCTTCTGCTCATCCTCACTACACACTGGTTTTAACATTAAGACCACAAAATATAAAGAGTACAGTATGTAGAATGACAAGCTAGATATACAATAACCTTTCTCTGCTCACTATAGACTCTTCTTCTTCTCCATCTAAACAAGGGATGGTTCAAGATGGCGACAGAGAGGGCTGCCTCGCTTCTAGTTCTTAGGAAAGTTGCCAGTATTCATTTTTTTATGTATTATTTCTTACATTGTTAGCCCAGAAAATGTTATGTGTTATTACATACAGCCGGAAAGAACTATTGGATATCAGAACGACAGTAACTCACCAGCACTAACAGCATTACGACCAGGAATCCAACTTTCCCGAAGTGGAACCTTTGTTCGGACCAACCAGGGCAATTGAACTGATTCCAGAGGCCAACCCAAAACAAAGAAGAGTGGAATTTGGAGTGGTCTTCTAGTCAGACAGATGGGGCACGCGCACCACCCACCACTTCTGAGTATATTACTTGCTAATGTTCAGTCCCTGGATAACAAGGTTGACGAGATCAGGGCAAGGGTTTCTTTCCAGAGAGACATCAGGGATTGTAACATACGGAAGCATGGCTTTCTTGGGATATACTGTCGGAGTCGGTCCAGCCAACTGGATTCTCACTTCATCGCGCCGACAGGAATCGCTCCAGGAAGAAGAAGGGCGGGGGTGTGTGTTTCATGATTAACGACTCATGGTGTAATTGCAATAACATACAGGAACTCAAGTCCTTTTGTTCACCTGCCCTAGAATACCTCACAATCAAATGCTGACCGTATTATATCCCAAGAAAATTCTCTTGAGTTATTGTCACAGCCATGTATATCCCCACACAAGCCGACACCATGACGGCCCTCAAGGAACTTGGGATTTTAAAGCAAATTTAAGGAAAAGCCTGCCTAAATTCTATCAGCATATTGACTGTAGTACTCACGCTGGAGAAACACTCAACCGTTGCTATTCCAACATCCGGGATGCATACAAGGCCCTCCCTCAGCCTCCTTTCAGCAAATCTGACCACAACACCATTTTGCCTCTCCCTTCCTATAGTCAGGAACTCAAACAGGAAGTACCCGTGCTAAGGACTATTCAACGCTGGTCTGACCAATTCGGAATCGATGCTTCAAGATTGTTTTGATCACACGGACTGGGACATGGTCCAGGTAGCTTCCGAGAATAATATTGACGTCTACACTGACACAGTTAGTGATTTCATCAAGAAGTGTATAGGAAATGTGACTATTAAAACATACCCTAACCAGAAACTGTGGATAGATGGCAGCATTCTTGCAAAATTGAAAGTGCAAACCATCGCATTTAACCATGGCAAGGTGACTCGGAATATACCAGAATACAAACAGAGTAGTCATTCCCTCCAAGGCAATCAAACAGGCAAAATATCAGTATAGAGACAATGTGGAGTAGCAATTCAATGGCTCAGATACAAGAAGTACTGTATGTGGCAGGGTCTACAGGCAATCAAGGACTACAAAAGGAAAACCAGCCACGTCACGGACACTGACGTCTTGCTTATGGATAAGTTAAGCGTGTTCTTTGCTCGCTTTGAGGATAACACAGTGCCACCGACGTGGCCAGCTACCAAGGACTGTGGGCTCTCCTTCTCCGTGGCCGACATGAGTAAGACAGTTAAACGTGTTAACCCTCGCAAGGCTGCCGGCCCAGACAGCATCCTCATAGCATATGCAGACTAGCCGGCTTGTGTGTTTACGGACATATTAAATCTCTCCCTATCACAGTCTGCTGTCCCCGCATGCTTCAAGATGGCCACCATTGTTCTGGTACCCAAGAATGCAAAGGTAACTCAACTAAATGACTATTGCCCCATAAAACTAATTTCTGTCATCATGAAGTGCTTTGAGAGACTAGTCAAGGATCATATCGACTCCACCTTACCTGTCACCCTAGACCCACTTAAATGTGTTTACTGCCCCAATAGGTCCACAGACTATGCAATCGCCATCACACTGCCCTATCCCATCTGGACAAGAGGAATACCTATGTAAGAATGCTGTTCATTGACTTTTGCTCAGCATTCAACACCATAGTACCCTCCAAGCTCATCATTAAGCTTGAGGCTCTGGGTCTGAACACCGCCATGTGCAATTGGGTCCTGGACTTCCTGATAGGCCGCCCCTAGCTGGTGAAGGTAGGAAATATCTCCACTTCGCTGATCCTCAACACTGGTACCCCACAAGAGTGCGTGCTCATCCTCACACACTTTTACAGATGCACAATTGAGAGCATCCTGTCGGGCTGTATCACTGTCTGGTACGGCAACTGCATCGCCCGCAGGGCTCTCCAGAGGGTGGTGCGGTCTGCACAGCGCATCACCGGGCCTGCCCTCCAGGACACCTACAGCACCCAATGTCACAGGAAGGCCAAAAAGATCAAGGACAACCACCCGATCCACTGCCTGTTCACAACGTTATCATCCAGAAGGTGAGGTCAGTACAGGTACATCAAAGCTTGGACAGAACCTGTTTTTCAATCTCTATCTCTGTAACGCTCGTCGTAAGGAAGAGTGGACCAAAGTGCAGCGTGGAAAGTGTTCATGATCTTTATTGTCAAGAATCACTCAAACAAAAATAACGAATACAAAAACGAAAGCGAACAGTTCCGTCAGGCACAGATACTAAACGGAAAACACCTCACAAAACTCAAATGGAAAATTACAACTTATATATGATCCCCAATCAGAGACAAAGATAGACAGCTGCCTCTGATTGGGAACCACACTAGGCAAAAACAACAAAGAAATAGAAAACAGATTCTCCCACCCGAGTCACACCCTGACCTAACCAAACATAGAGAATAAATAAGGATCTCTAAGGTCAGGGCGTGACAATCTCAAGGCCATCAGACTGTTAAACAGCCATCACTAGCACAGAGAGGCTGCTGCCTACAATCACAAACTTGAAATCATTGGCCACTTTAATAAATGGAACACTAGTCACTTTAATAATGTTCACCTATCTTGCATTACTCATCTAATACATATATGCTGTATTCTACACGCCGCTCTGACATTGCGCATCCATATATTTATATATTCTTAATTCCTTTACTTAGATTTGTGTCTATTAGGTATTTGTTGTGAAATTGTTAGATATGACTTGTTAGATATTGATGCACTGTCGAAACTAGAAGTACAAGCATTTTGCTACACCCACAATAACATCTGCTAATCACGTGTATGTGACCAATACAGTTTGATTTGATTTGAGTCACCAATTGTGCAAGTTCTCCCACTTAAAAAGATGAGAGAGGCCTGTAATTTTCATCATAGGTACACTTCAACTATGAATGACAAAATTAGAAAAATAATCCAGGCAAGACTTCTGGCTCTCACAGACCTGTAACTTCTTCTTTAAGAGGCTCCTCTGTCCTCCACTCGTTACCTGTATTAATGGCACCTGTTTGAACTTGTTATCAGTATAAAAGACACCTGTCCACAACCTCAAAAAGTCACACTCCAAACTCCACTATGGCCAAGACCAAAGAAATGTCAAAGGACACCAGAAACAAAATTGTAGAACTGCACCAGCCTGGGAAGACTGAATCTGCAATAGGTAAGCAGCTTGGTTTGAAGAAATCAACTGTGGGAGCAATTATTAGGAAATGGAAGACAGACTGTTAAACAGCTACCACTAACATTGAGTGGCTGCTGCCAACATACTGACTCAACTCCAGCCACTTTAATAATGGAAAATTGATGTAAAAAATGTATCACTAGCCACTTTAAACAATGCCACTTAACTTCTTATGGCTGCAGGGGCAGTATTGAGTAGCTTGGATGAAAGGTGCCCAGAGTAAACGGCCTGCTCCTCAGTCCCAGTTGCTAATATATGCATATTATTATTAGTATTGGATAGAAAACACTCATAAGTTTCTGTCGGCGCGATACTTGAAGAAACTAGGTGGCTGTACCGACTCCGATTGCGTGTCTCGAGTGAGCCATGTTTCTGTGAAGCAATGAACGTTAGTCTCTTATGTCTCTCTGGAATGCTACCCTTGCTCGGATTTCATCAATCTTGTTAAGAGACTGGACATTGGCGAGTAGTATGCTCGGGAGCGGTGTGCGATGTGCCCGTCTCTGGAGCCTGTCCAGAAGACCGCTTCGTCTGCCCCTTTTACGTCGTCGTTGTTTTGGTTCACCGGCTGGGATCCGATCCATTGTCCTGGGTGGTGGGAAAAACAGGATCCGCTTCGGGAAAGTCGTATTCCTGGTCGTAATGATGGTGAGTTGACGTTGCTCTTATACCCAGTAGTTCCTCCCGACTGTATGTAATAAAACCTAAGATTACCTGGGGTACCAATGTAAGAAATAACAGACTCTTCCTCATCTAAACAAGGGATAGATATTATAGTTCACATTGGCTGTGATTTTGGGTTCCTAGACCACAACAGGAGAAAGATGCTGCAGATACTGTAGAACCAAATGCTGATACAGTAAACTTCTCGCTCTCCCTCCCTCCCAAACACACACACCCACTCATGTAGCATGCGGGTTTGCCTTTCGCTAAACCACTTAACTCCAATTGACCAGTGGTCACATTACAATTGCTCTCTGTCCTGTGGAGAACGGGATAACTCCTCTGCGTGTGTGCATTAGCATCGATAAAATCCTGTGACACTTTGTCTGGGAATAGGTTGCCATTTGGGACGTGCCCTTTGTCACTGGTAGTTGGATGGGGAAAACATGTGAGAAATGTATTAGGCCTCTTCCCTCATGCACACTGTAAAACGAGCCCTTGCATGTGATGGGCGGCAGGTAGCCTAGTGGTTAGAGCATTGGGCCAGTAACCGAAAGGTTGCTCAATCGAATCCCTGAGCGGACAAGGTAAAGAAATCTGTCGTTCTGCCCCTGAACAAGGGGTTCTGTTCCCCGGTGGGCCGTCGTTGTAAATAAGAATGTTCTTAACTGACTTGCCTAGTTGAATAAAGGTTAAATAAAACATTTTTTAAAGTGATATAGTCTACCTTGGGTTACAAATGACGCTGAAACACTAAATTGATCGGTCACAGAGAGAGCTTCCTATTAACTGACAATATTAGGCAGTATCAAAGTCAGAAGTTTGATGAACTAACCAACCGGGGTCTAAAACCTTGTGCCTTTACAAACCGTTTTCCCTTTTATAAAACACTAGCAAGATATTCTGTCATGGAGAGAGAGATCAATAACTGAGATTTGCGAATGTTTTACGTTCACTGCGAAATCACCTTAAGAGCTGAGATGGATATCTGTAGCATCTCTCACGTAAGTGATTATATTACACCCGTTGAAGGGAGCAAAGCACATCTACTTCAGAGCAGTCCAAGGTTCTTTGGGTTATATATTGTAGGGAAGCTGCATATTAAAAAAATGCACCAATGCCAAAGCACACACACAGTACTGCGGACGGAGCTACTGCTCCCCCACATGTTAGAGATGGGTACTGACTCTGTCCACACTTCCATCTCAGCAGCCTCTCTGGAATCAACCAGAGGATATCTCACAGGAAACACACACACACACACAGATGTGTGAGAGCACACGTGTGTACACACACACAGAAGCCATACAAACACTTCTTTGCAGAGAGGAGGTAAGAGCTCCATTTGACAAAATGCCTCTTATCAGCGTTTCTGCTGTAGTAGACTCATGGTCAGAGAAAATCTTGAAAAGCCAAATGATATTCCTTACAAAAGACTGTTACAAGGACCAATTAAACATGGCCATGACTTAATAACACCTTTTACGAATAGTCAAGTTGCTGAATGTTGTGCTGTTCCGTTATACTGGGTTGGTAGAGAGCTTGAATCCCAAATGGCACCCTATTCCCTATATAGTGCACTACTTTAAACTAGGGCCCATAGGGTTACCAGCTCAATTGCCATTTGGGACACATACAGTGATTTCCCTCTGCTCTGTTGACGAGTCTCGGATAAAAGCCTTATTAACATACTGCTTAAAAATGACCTTGAGTTGAAGACAAGTGTAAATGCAGCTGGCCCAACCTTTCAAAGCCATTAATGTCTCACTGCCAGAAATCTTTCAATAAAATCTGCTCTCTGCCTAAACTGTTTTATACTAATACCAGAGTTCAATCCCATTGGCAGAGCCATAAAAATGTTTAACAAATTGACAGCAATCTAAGAATGCTTTGGCTTTGTCATAAGATTGTCAAGATGCAAAACTCCCAGCCTCTATCAATTTCCATTATTTCAGACAATGCAAAGCAGGAAAAGCTATGAACTGGATACTTTAATGAGTTACTAAATTATAATGCTATTTCAGATGAGGCATCGCCAGAGGGATGTAGCCAGAGGGATGTAGCCAGAGGGATGTAGCCAGGGGGATGTAGCCAGGGGGATGTAGCCAGAGGGATGTAGCCAGGGGGATGTAGCCAGAGGGATGTAGCCAGGGGGATGTAGCCAGAGGGATGTAGCCAGGGGGATGTAGCCAGAGGGATGTAGCCAGAGGGATGTAGCCAGAGGGATGTAGCCAGAGGGATGTAGCCAGGGGGATGTAGCCAGAGGGATGTAGCCAGAGGGATGTAGCCAGGGGATGTAGCCAGGGGATGTAGCCAGAGGGATGTAGCCAGAGGGATGTAGCCAGAGGGATGTAGCCAGGGGGATGTAGCCAGAGGGATGTAGCCAGAGGGATGTAGCCAGAGGGATGTAGCCAGGGGATGTAGCCAGAGGGATGTAGCCAGAGGGATGTAGCCAGAGGGATGTAGCCAGGGGATGTAGCCAGGGGATGTAGCCAGAGGGATGTAGCCAGAGGGATGTAGCCAGAGGGATGTAGCCAGGGGATGTAGCCAGGGGATGTAGCCAGAGGGATGTAGCCAGAGGGATGTAGCCAGAGGGATGTAGCCAGGGGATGTAGCCAGAGGGATGTAGCCAGAGGGATGTAGCCAGGGGATGTAGCCAGAGGGATGTAGCCAGAGGGATGTAGCCAGAGGGATGTAGCCAGGGGATGTAGCCAGTAGCCAGGGGATGTAGTCAGAGGGATGTAGCCAGGGGATGTAGCCAGAGGGATGTAGCCAGGGGATGTAGCCAGGGGATGTAGCCAGATGTAGCCAGGGGATGTAGCCAGAGGGATGTAGCCAGAGGGATGTAGCCAGGGGATGTAGCCAGGGGGATGGGAGAGGGATGTAGCCAGAGGGATGTAGCCAGAGGGATGTAGCCAGGGGGATGTAGCCAGAGGGATGTAGCCAGGGGATGTAGCCAGAGGGATGTAGCCAGAGGGATGGCCAGGGGATGTAGCCAGAGGGATGTAGCCAGAGGGATGTAGCCAGGGGATGTAGCCAGGGGATGTAGCCAGAGGGATGTAGCCAGGGGATGTAGCCAGAGGGATGTAGCCAGAGGGATGTAGCCAGGGATGTAGCCAGGGGATGTAGCCAGAGGGATGTAGCCAGGGGATGTAGCCAGAGGATGTAGCCAGAGGGATGTACCCAGAGGATGTAGCCAGAGGGATGTAGCCAGGGGATGTAGCCAGAGGGATGTAGCCAGGGGGATGTAGCCAGAGGGATGTAGCCAGGGGGATGTAGCCAGGGGGATGTAGCCAGAGGGATGTAGTCAGAGGGATGTAGCCAGGGGGATGTAGCCAGGGGGAGGTAGCCAGAGGGAGGTAGCCAGAGGGATGTAGCCAGAGGGATGTAGCCAGAGGGATGTAGCCAGGGTGATGTAGCCAGAGGGATGTAGCCAGAGGGATGTAGCCAGGGTGATGTAGCCAGAGGGATGTAGCCAGAGGGATGTAGCCAGAGGGATGTAGCTACAACACAATCAGTTATCTGATTAGTGCCGCTCTTCTGTTTGTAACTTGATTCTAAAATACTGTTCCTCTGAAGACAATTTAAACTGAAGGACAAAGATGTTCAGAGGAGAAGTACTTACATACGTTTCAGCAAAGGTGCTTCTTGATAACCTTACTATCATGTTCTTGTCTTCTTTTAAACAGACAAAATGGATGAATATGGTCACTTGGTCTGATTCAGATCTAAGGAAGTCATCTTCAACCTATTATGGGAGCATGTCCCCATACAGGGACTTATCCTATAATGCGGAAATAGGAAAAGTGGGCAGAAGCTAAGACACACACATACCAATTGGATTACAAGCTATACTACAGCGAGGTCCCGAGGAGGATGAGCCTGTCTCTAATGTGTCGGTGTATAAATAGAAAGACATCAGAAGACAAAATGAGGCAGCTGTGTAATTGACAGAATAATACAGCAGTTGTGCATTTTAAAATGGTAAATATGCTTAAGCACTTTAAATCGAGCCTCTTACTGTGTCCTTTGTTGAACCACCCTGTATGCAGTCAGTGTAAGTTACGTTCAAATAGCTAGAAATCTAAACCGGTGTCCTCCTCTTGTGTACTAGGATATAACTAGGGTTCCGATTGTATTTCCTAGTGAGGTCACATGGTCAGGGTAAACTATGTCATATCAGAATGAGGAATGAACGTAGCTACTGACTTCACTTAAGACGGAGCGCAATATTTCAATGACGTGTATCCGTGTAATGTTGTTGAGCCTAAGCTACTAAGATATTTAAACCACAAACTGGTCCAACATATTTTTGTCCCAGGACTTGAGATGCCAAACCTTGATATCTTCTGAATGTTGTAATGGATCCTGTTTTTATTTTTGGAACAAAATATTAATATTTCATTAGGCCAAATGCCACAGTGAGGACAGATGCTTGCAAAAAGACTTGAGGTTTAAGTTCTGCATCATTTAGTGGCATTTTCTATTTGATGCTCATGAGTTCATCTTCAAAAGGCTAAGCCTGAAAAATACATTCTGAAAAACCTGTTAAATCAATCACAGGCTAAATTATGTATTTAAAGTAATGATTTTTATTTTGTTTATAATATGAGTAAAGTGAAAGGGGTTTATAGACAGACCAGAATGGGCACCTAATGATTTAAGTAAAAATCGGAGTTATTGAATTGCCTACTGAATAAAGGCAGCAAAATCACTTTTAGCTGGTTGTAAAGTACTCCTCAATATCACGTCAGATACTGAAAGCCTTTCATTGAGCAATGTATTCTGTATAGAAACAGTGCGCTCCGGTCGACCTACAAAGATAAGGTCGAAATGTGGGTGAATTGCACATGATTCGACTGTGAACGGCAGTATACTTTAACAGCCATTGTGTGACAGAAAAGCAAAATAGAAAATCAATCACAAAACACTAAGTTGACCACAGGTCAATGCCAACATGATGCAGCTACAGCATTAAGAACAGAATAAAGTGTGGCTGTGTGCAAAAATAAAAACTGAACCTCATGATGGTGTTCAGTACTGTATGTTTATGGACATGTTTATCAAATCCAATCTACTGAATGTACAGTATCTGTGTTTTTGATGGAATGTCATAAGGCAAAAACACTAATTAGAGCACAAGAAATGAATAAGTGTATATATTTTTTTACTTTGTCACATAGGTTCATATTTGTTCACGGGTCTGCACAAAAACGCAGACACTTGATTCAGTACACAGAAATGTTTTACCTCCTTTTCTCCTCCCTTTCTTTCTTTGAAACTTCTCCCATTCCAGAGAGTGATTGAGTTTCAACTTGGCCCCGGCCTAAATGTGAGATGGAACACTTTCTCCCAGACCGAGCATCCGTTCTCAGAATCACAACTACTGTTATTTCCCCCTCTCCTTTCTGAGGGATATCCAATTTTTTTGCCCCTTTAAATAGTTTTGTCATCATTTTATCTTGGGAAGGAACACAGTGAGTAGTCAGAAATTGTCTGCAATTTGTAACTGTTAGGCCTCTGTATCTTTCTTATTGTTGTCAGTAGGGCTGTACTTACAAGACGGCATATGACGGCTCTCATAGTCTTACGTCAGAATTAGACATTCAGTCATGTTTCTCATCATTTCAAATGTTGAGGTTGTTCCAAATCTCAAAGTGCTTGGGGTTAAGTTTAGGCATTAAATAATTTGTCACAATGTCACCATTCCACATGTTTTGGCGCTGGCGCCCCGTGTCGCCTATACCTAAATCCGCCACTGCTTACACTCATTCGCCACTGCCAACGCCCTTGCAAAATTCAAACCTACTTGAAGGTAACAGCGCTAACTGATGCCCCAAGTGGCTAATGCTGACTTGTATCACGGGTGACCTGGCAGTCTGAACAATATTGAGACAGGCCATCTCTGTGCTATGTCTAATATAAGCCTAGTTTTCTGACGTCATGATGCCATTCACAGTTCCACCCATAGCTTTGTTCTTACCTTTAGTCTTGGTGGATTTTTAATGGCTATATTTGTCTGCTATTTTGACCCACATGCAGCTCTAATTGGGTCTGATGACGTTTACATTTGTGCTGTGGATTGAGAACAAATAGTTATTTTGTCTTCTGCTTTGTTTACGACTGAATATACGGCAACAGTAATGTTCTTCTACAGTGTACAGCATTGTCGTTCATCTGATATATTGTTCAGTTCTACATGCTGAACAATCAAATCACTTCAATGCTAAATTAACTACATAAATAAGTGATGCAGCAGTCTTATTAGGACAGAGCGATTTTAGTGAGTCGAACACCATGTGCAGACAGAGACATATTGATTGTGATATCATTAGAATATTCATTCTCTTTTTATACAGTGCAGGTAGCTAATAACGGCCTGTCTGAAAGGCGCCTCACCTTTACCCCTTCATCTGTCTCATCTAATGGTCTTTTTTTTCTAGGTCCTTCCATCTCTCTGTCCTTCCACCTCTCTGTCCTTCCATCTCTCTGTCCATCCCTGCCCTCCACTCCTCTTTCCATTCCCCCCCAGCTCATGAATTGCATTTCCCCTTCGATCTACAGGAAGTATTTGATCTTTTAGCAGATTTATTTTATCAACATGACCTTGCTCTGTCTTTGCAGCGGCAGTTACACTCATGAGCAGCGGCCGGCCGGCCGGGGAGAGAGAGAAATAAGGCACCCTCCTCCCTCCAAACATAAAGCTCCTGGCTTTATCTGTAAGCACAAGCCCTGAGAACTCTAATTACCTCTGGTCTGCGTCCTAAATGGCAACCTATCCCCTATGTAGTACACAACATTTGAACAGAGCCCTATTGGGCTTGGTCAAAAGCAGGGTACCATCTAAGCAATAAGGGTGCCATTTGGGACAAAGTCCTGGTTTCAGTCTGAGCACCATTCAGCCATCATTCCATTTCACAGCACAGAGGAAGAGGATGCTCTTACAGCTTTTCTTTCCTCCACATAATTCTTTTGTCGAATAGTTTCTTGTCTTAATTATAATTATGTCCTCGTTCCATAAGCTTTATATCTGAAATTGGACTACTTAATTTAGCTCGTTTTGTCCTTGAGAAAGATATTGCAATAATTTTACTTTAGGGGCAGATGAGAAATTGGAGGAAAAATGAAAACTGCAATTGCACCATCTCAAGTCAAATGTTATTGGTCACATACACATATTTTGCAGACGTTATTGCAGGTGTCGTGAAATGCTTGTGTTCCTAGCACCAACAGTGCAGTATTATCTAACAATACACACATCTAAAAATAAAAGAATGAATTAAGAAATATATAAATATTAGGATGAGCAATGTCGGAGTGTCATTGACTAAAATACTGTGATATCCTTGAGATAGAAGCTGTTTTTCAGTCACTCAGTCCCAGCTTTGATGCCCCTGTGCTGACCTTCCGTTCTGGATGATAGCGGGGTGAACAGGCCGTAGCTTGGGTGGTTGATGTCCTTGATGATCTTTTTGGCCTTCCTGTGACATCGGGTGCTGTAGGTGTCCTGGAGGGCAGGCAGTGTGCCACCCGTGATGCGTTATGCAGACCACACCACTGGAGAGCCTCTGGAGAGCCCTGCAGTTGCGGGCGGTGCAGTTGCCATATGAGGTGGGGATACAGCCTCTCAATTGTGCAACTGGAAAATTTGTGAGGGTCTTAGGGGCCAAGTCAAATTTCTTCAGCTTCCCGAGGTTAAAGAGGCGCTGTTGCCTGACTGTGTGGGAGGACCATTTCGAGATCATCAGTGATGTGTACCCCGAGGCACTTGAAGCTTTTCACCTTACTTTTACGTGTTGTGTTGTAAGTGGGTATACAGAGGCTATCATGCTTGAGGGGTTCATATGATTCAGATTTTATGCAACTTACACTCATAGCTATATTGGTCTCATTGAATCCACATGTAAACCAAGAGTTATCATATTGTACATTGCCATGGGCAGTTATTGGTGCCGGGCTTCCAACGTCTGCCTTAAGATCATACAGTGGGCCATATTGAATAAGGGAATGTTTTTAAAGTTACATGTCGTCTCATAAGGAGAGTGTGTCATGGAGCATTGACATGATGAGACTCAACAACACTGGTTGGGCTTATCAAAGAGATGGTGGAGCTGGGAACTATTGAGTTAGTCAGACCTGATTCGGCCTCGTCTGCGTTTAAACCGCGAAGAAAGACGTTTACCCGCCTCACCCGTGTTATTAACGACATCTCCACACTTCACCCACCGCTAATACATTATCTCCACTTCATTATTTAAACAGTCCATCACCCACCCACACACACACAGACACACACCTACTTCTGAACGATACGATAGAGCCAGTGTTTTTCTCTAGAGAGCGTAACCTGTCTAACGCACATTATATATATATATAAGCAAGACTAAAGGAGCAGGGAATTTGTGCTGACAAGCCGGTAAGGAGTATGTGTGCGACTGGGGAGAATTCCTATTGTTCTGGTATTCTGGGGCCTTGGGAAATAAGTGCTGACTGTTTGGAGTGGTTGCACAGGAAGAATTGAGCTCTTGGGACCAGGCTTAAAGCATAGAGAGATACAGACAGAGAATATCTAGCTCTAGCTAATAATATAAGCGTATATACACACAACTAGTTTATTATTGAAGTCATTACATGATAAGGTTATGTACGTGGATGGACCCTTATGGGGATAAACTGGGCTCTCTAACAGAATTCTGGTTGAAAATACTGCTATAAATTAGGATGTAGACATTATTAAAATAACAAATTTAAATCATTTCTTTGCTTCAGACAACAAAATGTGCAATTAATCCGAGATAATAAAACGTACATTTTTGTCATTTCAGAGGACAATAGTCTTCATGGGGTCGGTCCCCTGTGCTGTTTTAACTCGGTCCCAACAGTCCTCCATCCTACTACCTTACATGTACTTTACAGGAGGCTCCATATGTGGGCATCGTTGGCAGGGCAGCAGACAAGACAGACGATTAATCGGTCCAATGTGTTCTCCTTCTGCAGGATCCTGTCTGGCACATTTAAGATGTTGAGCCATCAAACTGCAATCTAGTCAGGCCACAACAATTAAACCACACATGCCCCATTCTTCCAAATGGGGGACACTGGCTTCATTCTTCATAAAACAAAATGACTTGTCACAGCAGGCAAAAGAGCCATGGGTTGAAGAAGACTAATAATACAGGTGTTCACCTCTAAAGGTTTGGAGGCTCATCATTGTAATTAGTGAGAGTGTGTATAATATACAGTATACTGAACCAAAATATAAATGCGACATGTAAAGTGTTGGTTTCATGAGCTGAAATAAAAGATACCAGAAATGTTCCATACACACAAAAAGCTTATTTCTCTAAAATGTTGTGCACAAATGTGTTAACATCCCCGTTAGGGAGCATTTCTCCTTTGCCAAAATAATCCATCCACCTAGCAGGTGTGACATATCAAGAAGCTGGTTAAACAGATGGATCAATACACAGGTGCACCTTGTGCTGTTGACAATAAAAGGCCACCCTAAAATGTGCAGTTTTGCCACACAACACAATGCCACAGATATGTCAAGTTTTGAGGGAGTGTACAATTGACATGCTGACTGCAGGAATGTCCAGCAAAACTGTTGCCGGAGAATTGAATGTTAATTTTCCCACCAATGTCGTTTTAGAGAATTTAGCAGTACGTACAACCGGCCTCACAACCGCAGACCACGCCAGCCCAGGACCTCCACATCCGGCTTCATCACCTGCGGAATTGTCTGGGAAGGGGGGGTTCATTCTGATTGGCTAGGGCTGGCTCCCCAGTGGGTGGGTCCCACTGGGTGGGTCCCACGGGTGGGTCCCACCCATGGCTGCACCCCCCAGTCATGTGAAATCCATAGATTAGGGCCTAATGAATTTATTTCAATAAACTGATTTCCAAATATGAAATGTAACTCAGTAAAATCGTTGAAATTGTTGCATGTTGCGTTTATATTTGTGTTCAGTATAGTTGGGTCAGTCAGTCCAATAGTACAAAGGAGACTAGGTCTCCCTCACCCTGTCCACTGACACACATGACCGGAACTCCAGCCAGTGGGAGACTTACCATTAGACAAATATATGATACTTTAAAAATATTAATAAATGTATGTGGGAACTCAGTCGGGGTCTCAACTTACTGTATAGTAGAATACACACGGTTGCAATTTTTGAAAATTGATACTGCATCAGTACTCTTCCTCTTATGTCAGTCACTGACAGTCACTCAATAAGCCCATTTGAGCTACCATTGTATAGATTGGTAGGTAAATTAGTCTAGCCAGCTTTCTAAACCTTGTAGTAATCATGGCTGAATTACTGACCTGGCACGAAGGACACCTCCCTAAATGTTTTGGGGGAGCCCTGACCTCCAGGAGGCCACCATTGATTTTGTTAGTCAACCAGATATCGTATGAACATATTGTACATTAAAAACGCAGTATCATATGATGCAAAATGCATCAAACAGGGATGATTTCTGTATTTTGAAAGTTACATATCTTAAACTTGATTGCTGAGAAGCAAAACATTTTGGGACTATGTCAACAATGGACTAATGAAACAAATACTAAAATATAATTTTTGGGTGGAGTTTTCCTTTGAGTTGTATTGTGTATGGCTCAATCTGTGGAAATGCTGTGATCACTCGTCTTTAACGTTGTGATTCTCAGACCATAATTTGAAAACTGCAACTGAGACAGAATGATGTCAAAGGATGTGCTGAGAACCTGGACAGGTAGGGGAAAAATTGCCTAGTTTTCATGGCACAAAGTAAATATCTGACTGCTACTAGGATAGTATTCTGTACAAGACACAAGACCAAATGCATCACAGGAGGTTGATGGCAACTTAATTGGGGAGGAAGGGCTCGTGGTAATGACTGGAGCATAATTCGTGGAATGGTATCAAACGCCTGGTTTGCCTGGTTTCTATGGTTTCCATGTGTTTGATGCCATTCCATTTGCTCCGTTCCAGCCATTATTACGAGCCGTCCTCCCCTCAGCAGCCTCCACTGAAATGCATAAGTGAGACAACAAATACATGAAAATGTTCAATATATCTCGTTTTGGATCAAGGTAGCTTGTAGCTAGCTAGCTGACAGCAAAGGTGTCAGCGATAATGTGCCGGAGCTTGGAGGGATTTGTAGTCTTGCATGATGTCTACTTTGATGCTAATTAGCATTTTCGAATCAGAGTAAAATAGAGACAAATATTTTGATAAAAGTCAACTTGTCAGAGAGATTTACAGAGTTATCAAAACATCACGCCAGGGAAAGCCTACATGAAACAGACAATGTTTATATGGAAAAAAACTGTTTTATGTTTATTATTATTTGTCCAATGTGGGGCTAGAGTTTTAAGAGTGTTTAACTTTTTAAAGTCATATGGTGTATATGGGTGGCTCGCAACGGGCCCAAGCCCCCAGCATGTTTGCCTGAGTATGGGGAAGCCAGAACACATGTGCTGGAAGATAATGGGACATCTCCGAAAAAAATATGCATTATTGTATCTCAGCTGCTGCTATAGATGTCAAAGTATAATTTGTTCATTAGACATTTCATTGCACAAATACAAACCAGTCCATCTATTCCAATGTTTTCTTACAGGTTTAGTCAATTTCACCGTAATTCAACAGATAGTTTTGTAAATCAAACCATTCAAAACGAATACAATCTGAACAGCATAATGGAATATTGCACCATATCAAAGAAAAATAAATAACAATTTGCAAAACTGCAGCATCCCACAAATGGAAATAAATGTATAAAAGAAGGATGCTATTACACGTACATTTAAAGTATAACTTTTTTAATGTATTTAAACAAAGTGCATATAAATATAACCATTCAAAACGAATATGTTCTGAACAACATAATAATAGAATATTGCACCATATCAAAGAAAAATAAATAACAATGTGCAAAACTGCCAAATCCCACTTAAAACATTAAACTAGTCCCTCTTTTCTCTCTCTTCTTTAGTGCCATGTTATAACCAGCAGCACACAGCAATTGCTGACCATATTTAGCTTTTGAGACATTTGCATTCAGAAATGCAAGCTGCCTCACTTTCGAGGGGCTGATGCGGTTTAGTTTTCGAGAAGACCCTCTCAGAGGGAACGGATGTGGCCACTATGCAGAGACTCCCTGTCATGACTTTAGTAAGCCGAGGGTAGACAGAGGCCTTGTTCTTACACCAGCTCAGAGGATCTGCAGATCTTTGGAGGAGGGGCTCCTTCTATTAGGATCGGACCTCCATTATGGCATCTGCTGAGGGATTCCTTCGTGCTGCATCCCCAGTTGCTCTCTCGTCAAACAGCATCCAAACAGCAGACGGTTGTGGCACTACTGCTGGTGTTTCTCCTCCATCTGATCCCTCTTCTTCCTGTTGCCCTGGTGCCTGAGCCAGCTGACTGCTGGTGCCGTCCCTCCCTGCTGCTGAGGTTATTCTTTGAAGAGACTCATCAATCACTCTGGCATCACCGAAGGCTAACTTCTTAAACCTGGGGTCAAGTGCAGCGGTTTCTGATGGCACGTGATTATATTCCATTCTGTGGAACTTCCTGTCCATTGATGAACATAGGGTGTCCATCAACTCTGTCACATGTCCTGTGGTTACATTTGCTTCTCTCTGGCGACTGGCTGTGATTCACTGCAGACCCTGACACAGGAGTATCATTTTTGAGGCTGTCACATCGCTGAAAGGAGAGAACAGTGACTTATTAGTTCAGGTTCATGTTCTGTCTACTGATACTACATTCTCATCTACTGCTCATATACATATATAATACTGGATGAAATAATGATGTAGTAATAACTGCTTACTGTTCCTCTCTCCACTGATCTCCACAGTGACCTGCTCAAAGGGTTCCAGGACTCTGCACACCTCCTCCACCACCTCCCATTCCTCTTGGGTCAGAGCAGCAACAGGTGCATTGACAACGGCCAGGGTAGAGATGATGGCATCCTTTGACTCAAGACACCGCTTCAACATATAAAATGTTGAATTTCAACTTGTAGTACAGCCTTGTTAAAGCCTCAGCTCAGGCATCCCCATCTGGCGTTGTGTAGACT
Source organism: Oncorhynchus gorbuscha (assembly GCF_021184085.1). NCBI lineage: Eukaryota > Metazoa > Chordata > Actinopteri > Salmoniformes > Salmonidae > Oncorhynchus > Oncorhynchus gorbuscha. Next base: position 46,639,768 of record NC_060193.1, read on the forward strand.
TTAGTTTTTCAGTGGAAGTATTCCACAGCTGCTTTCACTTTGTTCACAGTGGGCTTCATCACCTTCAGAGCATCTCTTACAATCAGGTTGATTGTGTGGGCAAGACATTTTAAAATGTTCATGACTTTGGTTATGTTAGCTGCATTGTCGCTAACACAACATACCACTTTTCCATCTACTTGCCATTCTCTGGCCACTCTCAACAGTTCCTCTGCCAATTTCTCTGAGGTGTGTCTGTCGCTGAACTCAAAGCAGTCCAGAAGACAGCTAGAAATCAAAAGATCTTCAATGAAGTGACATGTAACTGACATGTAAGAAGTGGTTACCCTTAATGTTCAGCAGTCAGTCGTAAGGCAAACTGCAGAAGCTTTTTGGACTTTCCCACACTGAAGCCTGTGTGCTCTCTTACAGTTGTGGAATAAGGGATTTTGAAAGGGTTTTCCTGCTTGGAATTGTGTACATTGGACTTAGACTATTACTATAATTTCTAAAACCTCTGTCCTCCACGATCGAAAATGGCTGGAAATCAGTGGCAATCATTTTAGCCAATGTAATATCAATTTGTCCTTGTTTTGCTACAGACATAGACTTTGGCATGAACTGTGCCATAGACGACTGCGTTGCTGTGGGTCGTGGAGTAGGCCTACTTGACTGAGTGGATACATCTCCACGTGTGGAGGTGCTGGCTCCACCACTATCACTAGCAGGCCCACTAGTTTCTCGAAGCTCCACTACAGCTAGCTTCACAGTTGGGAGCACAGTTCGCATACGCCGGTGTAGGTTGTGGTAGAACCGACTTTATTTTGGCAAATTCTACACTGTGCTCTAACATTGTCTACATTACTAAAATGCATCCAAATGCTACTGTGCTTCCAACTCATTTTCCAGCTGTTGTTTTCACAGCTGTCCTTCCTCTCTCCTCGGCTGCTAAGTGTGTGACTGTTAGTGAGTTGGCTCAGCTCTCCCTCACGCATCTTTGGTTCATTGGTTGACACTGCGTGTCTGATTGACAGAAACAACAGGTGAGGCTGTTAGTCTGAGCAAACAGCCAGAACGAATGTGCGCGCTTGAGCATTAAGGCCTATATTGTTTAATTTTTTTTTTTCATTCTTTGAATTAGTTCATTCTATTCATCTAAATCTTTTGATTATTCATTTCTATTAATTTTGAGATATTATTATAAATAGATTCGGCTCTTCTGATATGCGAGCCAGCTCCCAACATTCACCTACAAGAGCCGACTCGTTCGCGAACGACCCATCACTAATCCAGCACTTCTTTACATTGTCATCAATATTAATAAAGAAGTGCAGAACAAGCCGTTTTAGTTTACTGCAATTGTTTCTAAAACCGTATTGCCACCATAAACAGTAAGGTAGTACTTTTGTATGTATGTGTAGATTAACCTTGAATGCTACGCTTGTTTTTAACGCGCAGGGACATACTTGTTGTAGTTTACAGTATTAGTTTGACTGCCTCTGTAACGAGTGAATAAGCCTGGCTATGTTGTTTAGCCTCGCCTACTACAGTTGCCCACATCAGGTTTATCTAGCTCCAAAATCCCACTGTGCTAATATGGATTTGATTAGGCTTTTTACACAATATTTCACTGGCGAAGTTACATTAGCTATGTTTGTCCATTAACTTCATAGTTTATTCAATGAATAATGCTAGCTATGTTCTCTTTATAGAGATGACAGTGCCAGTGGTGAACCTTTCGTTTGCTGCGTGTGGATTCCTGGGTATCTACCATGTGGAGCCATACTGAGACATGGAGACAAGCTGCTGGGCTCTCTCGGGGCATGTGCTGGAGCTCTGGTGGCTGCAGTGATGATCACTGCTCCAGACAAACTAGAGGTAAGATACGGTCTTCCTCATCATTAGCCTATTCTTCTATTCCTTGTACATTTTTTTTGTTGCGTTTAGGCCTACTGCTGGTTGATACATTTGGTCTTTATCCATTGCCAAAGAATTTACCTTCAGATTTGCCAAAGATGCCAGAGGCTTGGAGCTGTGAGTCCTGGATATAACTTCATGCTTACACTCAGGTAGTCACTTACTAACTCTGAGAGAGCTACACGCTGAGTATACCAAGATTAGGAACACCTTCATAATAAGGGATCCTAGCTTTCACCTGGATTCACCTGGCCAGTCTTGTGTCATGGAAAGAGCAGGTGTTCTTAATGTGTTGTATACTCAGTGTACAGAACAGTCATACTCAGATGCATATGCACACAGACAGGCAGAAAAAAACAGACACCCAGTTGGTTGGGTTGAATGAGAATAAATGCTCGTAATGTTTTGTACACTCCGTGTATTTCTTTAACACCTAGATAACTGGGTGTTATGTACATTTTCTTTCTTTTGTAACACCTTCTTTGTAATAAATGGAGCTATTCATGTGTGGGAGTAAATTCAACCTAAGGCTATAGAACTGAACAATGGTCGCATTTGTGTCTTCATTAAGTGCTTGCATTACACAGCCAACAGATTGTGTAATAAGTGCATGCTTTATTATAGAGCCGTACAGTGTTGTTAAATTAATTATTAAAAACATGACAAAAAAAGCATCTGTCCCTTTGTTCTCCCCAGGGAAGACATCGAGGAGTTTCTGCCTGGCAATGCCCACATTAAAGCAGGCAATCGCCTTCACATCTCAATAACGCATTCAAAAAGTGGCAAGAACACCATCCTATCCAGTTTAGCCTCCAGGGAGGACCTCATAAAGCTAGCCTGCCACAAGCCTGAGCAGATTATATCACTGTATCTTACTATAAACCTTGGCTTTAACACAAAATGTTGTCGTAAATGTTTATGAGGAGAACGGCCATTGTTTTCATAATTTGGAATATGTTTGGGTCAAGGAACATTTCAAAATCTCTTTCACTACATATTTTTGGATTTGGTCTGACCTAATTCCTTTGCTTCTTTTAATTTAAGGCACTCTTAGCCAGTCGTTTTGTGCCTGTCTATGCTGGAATCAAACCGGTGGAATGACAAGGACAGGTAATAACTTTAGCTGTATCTCAAACTCAACCCATGGATGTTATCCTTCATGTTATCCTTTCTGCCCAAAACACAGAGGGCTCATGAACCTCCCCCTCAAACTGGCCAACATGGACGTAATGGTTATTACGTCCAATTTGTAAGTCGCTCTGGAAAAGAGCGTCTGCTAAATGACTTAAATGTAATGTAAATGTACATGTTCACAGGGATACAGACAGTACACATAGACAAGTGTGTGTATAGCATTCAGGGAATGGTTTTGCACATCATTTTGCATGATGCAGAACTGTAATTTAGTGGCTGCCTGAACACAGTTCTTTTGCAGTATTTAAATTGGTTCGATTTTGCGGACATTTTTATTAATGTTTTGTGTTGTTTTTATCCCTCAGTTTTCCAAGGAGAACATCATCAGGTTAAACCAGTCCTTATTCCCTCCTTTAGAGGAAAGGATGAACCAGTATTGTAGAGGGTCATGACGATGCAGTGGTGTTTCTGAAGAAAGAGAACTGGATCTAGTAGGGTTGCAATTTCAATTGAGAATTTTGTTTTTAGTGTTTTTACTACTTTTAAATGTGGTGCATTCACATGATTTTAGATTTTGTGATAAGACATAGACAATGTAAGTCAAATGTATAAGTTTTTCTTTGCACATTCACTGCAAATCCACTGTAGCCCATACAAATCAACAGTAAGAACTATATAATCTGAGGAGACGTTGGAATATCAGCATGTAACTATATCTCCCATGTGAGGTAACTGGCCTTGATGGACTTCCTTGTGGAAAATCAGTCTTTGAACACGCCTCACCAATTTCCAGCAGCGATCCATTACCTCTGTGCCAGCAGTGGCAGGCGGTGGGGAAATCAGTAAGGCACTTCACAGAAGTACATAATATAACAGGCAGTGGAGTCACGCTAACCTAGCAGAGGTCCTTCAGCTCCTCCAGGACAAGGATGGAGTACCCCTTTGATGTTACCATAGAAATGGTTGTTTGAACTCTGCACGTTCTTCTCTCCTTCTGAGGAACCATTTAATTTCCTCCGGTCCTAGGGTATCGACGTGCACTGTGTTCAAGATCACCCCCCCCCCCCCCCCCCGGTGGTTGAACTCACACACACCTCCCTCCAGATCTTCTGAGGATACCAAGGCAAAATGTGCTGTTTAAATTACTCACTGCCTTCAAATCTAGTAGCAATTGCTGAAATAATCTAACCCCAAAACAAGGAACCATATCTGTCTATTAACACAAGGCTGAATTATCATAACTACAATCCCAATGTGACTGATAAAAGCATAATTGTCCAAAAAGACTTTGGATGAGTTGAAATAAATATGTTTGGCACTGCACACTCATCAGCAGATCTGTACAGTAAAAGCTGAGATTTAGCTTGATCAGAAACCACACAATGACTATGTAAACATTTCCGTGATTTCATAGAAACGTCTGTTGTATCAAAATGAGTGTGTCAAATGAATTGCACATCAGTTGTACACCACCAGCTAGGCCACACAGTCCTGTAAGTAAGCAGGATTTACCATCCACACACTAAAGTGAAGTAACCATGGTGTTTTCCTACCACTATCCAGCCTCCCTGCTGTTGCTAATAATGAGCCAAATTTTTGTCCACAGTTGTAATTAACACCTGGGGACATAGATTCCCTGGCTTCTGGTTTAATATTATTGAGGTTTTCTCTCTCTCTCTCGGAGGAAAACTCTAAATAACACTAGAAGACCAGAGGGGCTATTCTACAGGGAACGTACCAACTAAAAGAAGCATCTGTACATTTCATTATTCCACTGCCTACTGCAGTATGTTCTCCTCCGTCTAAAAAGCACACACCTGGAAACAGTTACGTGTGTGTGCAGTTGATTGGATAAAGGCTTTGCATTATGATTGCAAACCCTTGCATTTATGTCGCAATCACTCGATGGTGAGAGGTCCTTAAAAGTCCAGCAGCTACATTCATTTGGATAACAAATGAAAAAGCAAAGTAAGTAATATGATCATCAGATGTCCTACCAGACATTGCTGTTGCACTTGTACCAAGAAAAACATCCTCCCCTTGTCCCGATCCTGAACCTAGGACTTTTGACACCCTATGGTCCTATATAGTGGGCAACTTTTGACCAGACACATACAATTGAAGTCGGAAGTTTACGTACACCTTAGCCAAATATATTTAAACTCAGTTTTCACAATTCCTGACATTTAATCCTAGTAAAAAATCCCTGTCTTAGGTCAGTTAGGATCACCACTTTATTTTAAGAATGTGAAATGTCAGAATAATAGTAGAGAGAATGATTTATTTAAGCTTTTACTTATTTAATCACATTCCAAGTGGGTCAGAAGTTTACATACACTCCATTTGTATTTGGTAGCATTGCCTTTAAATTGTTTAGCTTGGGTCAAACGTTTTATGTAGCCTTCCACATGCTTCCCACAATAAGTTGGGTGAATTTTGGCCCAATCCTCCTGACAGAGCTGGTGTAACTGAGTCAGGTTTGTAAGGCCTCCTTGCTCGCTCACGCTTTTTCAGTTCTGCCCACAAATTTTCTATAGGATTGAGGTCAGGGCGTTGTGATGGTCACTCTAATACCTTGACTTTGTTGTCCTTATACCATTTTGCCACAACTTTGGAAGTATGCTTGGGGTCATTGTCCATTTGGAAGACCCATTCGCGACCAAGCTTTACTTCCTGACTGATGTCTTGAGATGTTGTTTCAATATATCCACATAATTTTCCTTTCCTCATGATGCCATCTATTTTGTGAAGTGCACCAGTCCCTTCTGCAGCAAAGCACTCCCACAACATGATGCTGCCAACCCCATGCTTCACGGTTGGGATGGTGTTCTTCGGCTTGCAAGCCTCCCCCTTTTTCCTCCAAACATGATGATGGTCATTATGGCCAAACAGTTCTATTTTTGTTTCATCAGAGGATATTTCTCCAGAAAGTACGATCTTTATCCCCATGTGCAGCTGCAAACCGTAGTCTGGCTTTTTTATGGTGGTTTAATGAGCAGTGGCCTTTCAGGTTATGTCGATATAGGACGTGTTTTACTGTGGATATAGATACTTCTGTACCTGTTTCCTCCAGCATCTTCACAAAGTTCTTTGCTGTTGTTCTGGGATTGATTTGCACTTTTCGCACCAAAGTACATTCATCTCTAGGAGACAGAACACGTCTCCTTCCTGAGCGTTATGATGGCTGCGTGGTCCCATGGTGTTTATACTTGCATACTATTGTTTGTACAGATGAACGTGGTACCTTCAGGTGTTTAGAAATTGCTCCAAAGGATGAACCAGACTTGTGAAGTTCTACATTGTTTTTTTTTCTGAGGACTGATTTCTGTCAAGCAAAGAGATACTGAGTTTGAAGGTAGACCTTGAAATACATCCACAGGTACACCTCCAACTGACTCAATCGATGTCAATTAGCCTATCACAAGCTTCTAAAGCCATGACATAATTTTCTGGAATTTTCCAAGCTGTTTAAAAGGCACAGTCAACTTAGTGTATGCAAACTTCTGACCCACTGGAATTGTGATACAGTCAATTATAAGTGAAATAATCTGTCTGTAAACAATTGGATAAATGACTTGTGTCATGCAGAAAGTAGATGTTCTAACCGACTTGCCAAAACTGTAGTTTGTTAACAAGATATTTGTGGAGTGGTTGTAAAAACTAGTTTTAATGACTCCAACCTAAGTGTATGTAAACTTCCCACTTCAACTGTATGGGCCCAGGTCTAAGATAAATAGGGTGCCATATCTCTAAGGTGCACATGTGCATTGGCAGGCCTGTCCATGCAGCGCTGTGCTGCGCTCCACTTCTCTGGCGTCCGAGAGCAGAGAGGCTGGGCTGGATGTGATGGACCAGCGGCCAAGCCAACACACGGCGGTTGCATCCCAAATGGCACTCTAAATAGTGCACTACTTTTGACCAGAGCCCTGGCCACTGGTCAAAAGTGGTGCACTGTGTAGGGAATAGGGTGCCATTTGGGACGCAGCCCCGAGTGAAAGACGAGATAAACAGCTGGCTTCTATCACTGCCAAACTCTGTTGTGGATGGATCAAATAATGATCAGCCACTGATCACAGGGCCATGGATGGAGGAAAATAATTAGATTTATACACATTGTCAGAATACCAGTCAAGTAGAATACAGTTCTAGTGATCGTCGCAGTAGTTCTGTAGTTGGTTCTGGTAGTTATTGGTAGCAACAGTAGTGTTGTTGTAGCTGGTACCCCACACAAATCAGATCATTATTCGTTTACATTAGAAAAATGTGTTGAAACAAATTAACACGTGGTAACAAAAATAACACATGGTATAAAATGCAACGCATAGTGGGTGTGTGGGAACACGCAAAAATAAATCACCATCCATCATATAAATGACTGAACAGGGGAGAGGGAGTACTCCTTAATATTCAGAGATTTGCTAATGGTAGTTTATGACAAATAGGATGACGGATATAGGAGTTAAAGGGAGAATAAGATACATATTAAAATAAATATCACTGAAAACCTGAGATCAAATGAAGAGCTAAGCTTAAAGCTAGTCTGGGTGATGAAGATTTGCTGCTGGCTGTGGCCACAGGGGGATGAGCCGTGTGTGACTCAGTGACTCTGTACTGACTGCTGGCATTAGACACGGCAGCTCTACTGAACATCTTAATACAGCTCTATTTGCTAATACAGCCATGTCTTTTCATGTCGGTTGTCCACTCAGTTTCATTGCTTCTTGGATGTGCAGATGCCTTTTACAGAGACCCCGTAGAGTCTAAATAATGAACAGTGATTAAATGATCATCGGTACCCTGCAAGGGTAACACAGGGTTATTGTAGTGCCCCGGAGAATAAGACCCGAAATGCCCCAACTTGAGGTGGACCTTGTGCTAATCAGTGCATCGAGTTGCTCTCCTCTCCTGTACAATGTGCTAGGTTTCTCCTCTATATATACTGGTTACTTTATATATTTAAGGACTGGCGTCAACAATCACCTTTGATTCATATTGCTCTTTTTACAAATACATTTGTCAAAAAGTGCTTTAAAATACATTTTAGTCCAAATAGCAGCATCTGCATAAACCCCTCAGGGAGCAAGCGTAGGCAATGCAATTTACTGGATATTATACGGGATGTGTTGCTGAGAGGCCAAATACTAAAATGTCTGTTATTACAGCTCACCCAGTGAAGTCACATACACACGGATCTACTTTACAAGTCACTTCTACCCACAAGCCCAGTTAAAATGCCAGGTCGCAGTTGTAAATGAGAACTTGTTCTCAAATGGCCTACCAGGTTAAATCAAACATTTAAACAGATTGTTTACATACCCACTAAAAGATTGGTTCTGGATTCCTACGTTACCCTCCCCTAGTGTTAAGCAATGATGTGCTGGTCCTGTGGAGAGTCTGCCTCTGCCGCCGCAGTGCTCCGGTGGCCGTGTCTCCCACCATCTCTCTCACACCTGCAGAGCTGGGACAGGGAGGAGCAGCAGGACTGCAACCAGGGCTTCCATAGGACGTGTCCCGGGGCGAGCTGGTCCTGAACGGGGGTGATGGACTCCTTATGGAGAGACACCGCGGCCAGGATCTTCTCCAGGACCGAGTGGAAGGCAGGTTCCGTGTCTGGGGTCAGGGGTGTGGTCTCCGAGGGGTCGCGGGAGAGGTCAAAGAGCAAAGGGGGGTCGTGGTAGGTCACGTAGGATGTGGTGCAGAAACAGGCATGGGTATGCATGCAGGCTGTCCCGTTCTCGGGGTAGAAGTCCGGAGTGAAAATGAACAACTTCCATATTGAATAACCTTAAAGATTTACAATGAATTACAACCACCATAGTAGTTTACGTTTCAAGTTTACTTGCTTACAAAAACCATTGGAATTATTACTCAAATCATTATTAGCAGCACTGCTACTGCTAATTCAATTGCATTCTTAAAACTATTACATTGGAAATGTGGACTTACTGTTGGGAGGCTGCCACCTGACAGCGTTGAGGTAGGCGTTACAGTAATGGAAGAGAAACTCGTGCTTTGATCTCTCAACTTTCCCCTGCAGCAGGGGCATGAGGTCATGACCGTCTATCACTCTAGGAAGAGAAGACACACACAAACAACACAATAGATGATTATCTCTGAGACACAGACATGGAGCACACTGTAGGAATGATCCTTTGGGTAGGCAGCGAGACCTCAAAGGGCCATGAAAACCTTTGATCAAAGGTTTAGATCTGCCTGATCCGTTTTGAGAGATTTTTCATTAGCTGAGATTTTTTTTTCTAGCAGGTCCCTTGTGACACCTATTGTGAATATAATGTCTCTAGCTAGGGGGTGATTCAGAGCACAGAGTGCATATCATTTCTATGGTGACCTAGATTCCAAACGCTGTAGTTTTGACTGACAGACGAGGCTGCTAGAAAACCTACCAAGTGCTTTGGGCTTACCCATAGCAATAGTAGTCAATGAACAAACGAAACCCCTCAGACCTCAGCAAATTCACAGCACTCACCTGTCCCCCAGTGCCGTCCCTCCGGCTAGCTTCACCACAGTAGGGAAGATGTCCATGTTGCTGGTGGGTTCATCAATGTCTTTCCCTGCAGGTAACATCCCAGTCCAACGGAGCAGTCCTGGAACTCGGATCCCCCCCTCCCAATTGGTGGATTTCCCGGCTGCTCAGAGACAGATCGAAGCACTTTGTGAGGACTGAGAATATGGGAAGTCCTTTATCACTCGACCCAAAATATAAGGCTTGCCAGAACCTTTCATGGAAACATCTCGTCTCTTAGGATATTTAGATAATCTGAGCTATTTATCTAGTGATCTATTATTCTATACATTGACTGGCTCTGACTTCCCATTTACATTCTTATTAATATACCCTACTAAACCACTGCAGATGCAAGCTAAAGCCTCTCTGCACATGCACTTCTAGGTTGAGTATTTTTTCTCCTATTAAAAAAAAATGTTTTAACCGAAAATTCGACATCTGGCTGTTCGGTCTCTGTTGACCTGTTCTTCTGTAGCTGTAACAGACCGTACCTTTGTATATCCCGTTCCAGCCTCTGTGCACCTCCCCTCGGACTGAGATCTCCTCAAGGTGTGCACCCTGGTCTGAGGTCAGGTACACCAGTGTGTTCTCCCTCAGGTTCAAACGGTCCAGAGTCTGCATGAGCTGACCTAAGAACAGATGTTATGAAACATGACATAATAAACTCAGCAAAAAAAGAAACGTCCCTTTTTCAGGAGCCTTCTTTCAAAGATAATTCGTAAAAATTCAAATAACTTCACAGATCTTCATTGTAAACCATTTAAACACTGTTTCCAAGGCTTGTTCAATGAACCATAAACAATTAATGAACATGCACCTGTGGAATGGTCGTTAAGACACTAACAGCTTACAGACGATAGGCAATTAAGGTCACAGTTATGAAAACTTAGGACACTAAAGAGGCCTTTCTACTGACTCTGAAAAACACCAAAAGAAAGATGCCCAGGGTCCCTGCTCATCTGTGTGAACGTGCCTTAGGCATGCTGCAAGGAGGCGTGAGGACTGCAGATGTGGCCAGGGCAATAAATTGCAATGTCTGTACTGTGAGACGCCTAAGACAAGGAGACAGGACAGACAGTTCATAGTTCTCGCAGTAGCAGACCACGTGTAACAACACCTGCACAGGATCGGTACATCTGAACATCACACCTGCAGGACAGGTACAGGATGGCAACAACAACTGCCCGAGTTACACTGGGAAAGCACAATCCCTCCACCAGTGCTCAGACTGTCCGCAATAGGCTGAGAGAGACTGGACTTAGGGCTTGTAGGCCCTCACCAGACATTACCGGTAACAATGTCACCTATGGGCACAAACTCACCATCGCTGGAGCAGACAGGACTGGCAAAAAGTGCTCTTCACTGACGAGTCACGGTTTTGTCTCACCAGGTGTGATGGTTGGATTCGCGTTTATCGTCGAAGGAATGAGCATTACACCGAGGCCTGTACTCTGGAGCAGGATCGATTTGGAGGTTGAGGGTCCATTGTGGTCAGGGGCGGTGTGTCACAGCATCATCAGACTGAGCTTGTTGTCATCGCAGGCAATCTCAACACTGTGCGTTACAGGGAAGACATCCTCCTCCCTCATGTGGTACCCATCTTGCAGGCTCATCCTGACATGACCCTCCAGCATGACAATGCCACCAGCCATACTGCTCGTTCTGTGAGTGATTTCCTGCAAGACAGGAATGTCAGTGTTCTGCCATAGCCAGCGAAGAGCCCAGATCTCAATCCCATTGAGCATGTCTGGGACTTGTTGGATTGGAGGGTGAGGGCTAGGGCCATTCCCCTCAGAAATGTCCGGGAACTTGCAGGTGCCTTGATGAAAGACTGGGGTAACATCTCACAGCAAGAACTGGCAAATCTGGTGCAGTCCATGAGGAGATGCACTGCAGTACTTAATGCAGCTGGTGGCCAAACCAGATACTGACTGTTACTTTTGATTCTGTTCAGCGACACATTATTCAATTTCTGTTAGTCACATGTCTGTGGAACTTGTTGAGTTCATGTCTCAGTTGATGAATCTTGTTTTGGTCATACAAATATTCAAACATGTTAAGTTTGCTGCAAATAAACACAGTTGACAGTGACTTTTTTTTGCTACGTTTAGGTAAAAGTCAATCAAATCTTCCAACCTTTCAAATATAATTAGTGTGGACATTTTAAATCTTCCAACCTTATAACTTATTGGTCATAAAAAAAGAAGGACATACAGCAATATAAAGTAAATATCAAGTCTTACCTACACTCCAGTCTACTTCGTGGACAGCATCTCCATAGATACCGTGCTGACTGGTCCCCTGGAAGGCTGGCGATGCAAACATGGCCGTGTGCACTTGGATGAAGGAGAAGAACAACAGGAAGGGTAGTGCAGAGTTCCTGTCAAAATAGTCAACACACACAGTGTAAATGGAAGAAAATAATTGTACGACAACAATGCAAACTACTGTGTACAATATGCTTTCATTTTACAGACACAGTCACCTAGGACACCAGACCTTTACACACACTTTCCTTACATGCCCTTCAGAGTTTCTTCCCACATGCAAGACACAAACAAACATCAATAATCAAACGCACACACAAACACTTGATTTGGCTTCTATTCCGTCTCAGTCTATCACGTAGTAGGGGAAACATACATTTTAAAAACTCAACACACACCTTTCTAAAAAGTCCACTGCTTCATCTGTCATTCTCTGGGTCAGGTTCTCCGAGACATACGGCTGCTCCACCACTTCCCGGTTCCTCATCAGAAAGCAGTTGAAGTAGGGGAACGTGGCGACGAATGTGCCAAAGATGGCCGCAGCCGCGCCCACCAACGCCACCGCGCTCAGCACCAACTTCCTCCGCACGGTGACCACACCCCTCGCATGCAGGAGGGTCACGGTAGCCACACCCACTCCCAGGGTCTTGTAGGGTAGAGTTGAGAATCTTTACTATCCTATATCCCTGAGGGACAAGTTTCTTTATAGCTAAAAGGCCAAACTACATACAACAAACATTAAAACTAGTCTGATTACCAGTCCGTTTATGCCATCATGCCAACTCCTTATCACTGTGTTTGGCTTGACAGTGACAGCAATGGAGTTGGCAAGAGCAGAAACAGATCCGGGACCGCATGCTACACCAGGATACATAAATAAAAGTTCAAATACTCAACGCAACACTGTAGTAAAAAGCATGAGCTGAAGCACATCCCAAAATGTCTGTAGAGGTGCTGACTATCGGAGAGTAAACTGTAGACAAATCTAATGCATTTAGAAACCCCTTTTTTTTTTACATCAGTAGATGTCACAAAGTGCTATTACAGAAATCCAGCTTAAAACCACAAGCGGCAAGCAATTCAGATGTAGCAGAACGATTCTCTATACAGTGGGGCAATGTTTTTCTCTAATTTGTCTGTCATAGTTGAAGTGTTCCTATGATGAAAATTACAGGCCTCTCTCATTTTTTTAAGTGGGAGAACTTGCACAATTGGTGGCTGACTAAATACTTTTTTGCCCCACTGTACATGCGGTTTAGATTAAACCCTGCATTAAAGACAAACATGAATTGTCATTATTGTCAGCAGAACATATATTTTTGATTTTAATTTAAAAAGGTTAAACCAAAATAGTGTATGTCATAAACATGTATCGTACACTGTACATCACCTTGAATGGTATGTGTGCTTGGACATTGGTAAAGATGGAGCCCTGGCCGGGCTGACAGTCACGTAGGTTGGTCAGGGTTATACCGTAGAAGTGGTCGAAGCCGTGAGCACTGGGGTGGTGACAGAAGTCGTCGTTCCTCTCACAGTGAAGACCAAGGTGCCATTTTCCTACAGTGGAAAGAAGTGGCCAGGACCATATAGACTGGCAACTTAAGGCATCTTCAAAAAAACAACGACCTTGAAAGGCAACACAAAGTGTTTTCAACAGTGGAGAAAAAAGCTCGATAAAGCCAATTATTACATTTAATAATATGTCAACTTGGGTTACTGAAAAGCCTGTGAGGCATATTGCACATCAAAGAACAAGACCTTGAATGTCAACTCACATGTAAATGTGCTGTAGGCTGTTGTCTGGGCAACCATTGAGAAGCCAATACGAGTACGAAAGCTATTATTATACTGTTCAAATCAAATCAATCATGTAGCTATAGCTATACAGTCAGAATTTTAAAGACATTCAAACAAAACAGACACATTGCTGCAACCAATCAAATTAACTGTCACTGCTTCTGCGTGTTCCCTATTCCCAAAGTGAGAAGTATTGATACATACTCATGACGATAATAAATGGGTTATATGTAGAGTTTTTCATGGACCTAAAGACGCTTTACGTAGTAACAAAGGAGAGGACTTTGGCTCACCTATGAGAGCAGTCTCGTAGCCCAGTTGTTTGGCCACCTTGGCAAAGGTGACTTCTTCACTGGGAAGACCGCCAGATGCAGCAGAGATGATATAAACCCCTAACAGTCCAAGGCCGGCCATACCTGTTCAAGACAAAACAAAATAGGATCAAAAACGGATATCAAATCACAAAGTGGGGAGAGTAACAAAGTATAAAATTATACAGTCGAATGATGATGTACTATTTAACCTGCTGCATTGTGGTCAACATGCTAGTTATCCTGTCCTATGAACTGCTCTCTCCACATAGCCTAACTAATGCATCCCTAACACCACATAATACTAGTAAGGCCTATCAATACAAGCTAGTGATCTGTTAAGTGATCAAATTATAGTACTAGGCAAAGCTTTGTGTCAAACCCCAGCAGGATAGGCTACACGTTGAGCTCTTGCTGTTGTTGTTGTTGTAGTATTTTAGTAGTATTGTAGTAGTATTTTATTGCTATTGTGTTACTATTTTGACTATTTCACAGTAAAGTCTACACCCGTTCGGCGCATGTGACATATAACATTTGATTTGTTGTTTATGACTCGCCTCACCAGATCGTATCGGGTATCTGCCCGTCAGGAAGGCTGCCCTGCTGGGCGTACAGAGGGGGGCCGCAGCGATGTGCTGCGTCAGCCTCACCCCCTCCTGAGCCAGCATGTCGATGTTGGGGGTCCTGCAGACACAACGACACAGCACATTACCACCCAGCTGGGCTCATCATCTGGAAGGAGGCGTTTTAGTTGTGTTTTAAAAGGTGAGCACAGAGGCACAGCAAGAATTAGAAGTCAGAATAAAAGGAATATAATAGAACGTTGTCTTCCGTGGATGTACATTTTTGTTTGGAATCACAGCTACAAGTGAGAAGAAGTCTATGTAATGCAGGAAGCCATGCTTAGAAACATGGGAAAGAACATTAAAAACAAGTCTTGTTGCAGTTTATATCACTGTGACTTACCGCAAGGTTGTGTTCCCATAGCAGCCCAAGTCTCCAATCCCCAAGTCATCGACCATCATCAGGACAAAATTTGGCCTTTTGTCACCATTCAAGGCATAGCACACGTCAAACAACAACAGTAAACCTAGACAGCGTGGGATCCATGGGGACTTCATTTTTCAAATGAACACTGGAGAAGCAAAGACAGAGGCAATACGAGAGATTGGATAGGGTCAAGCACTTCAAGTTCCTCGGCGTGCACATCACTGAGGACCTGAAATGGTCTCGGCACACCGACATCGTGGTGGCTGAAGAAATTCAGCATGGCCCCTAAGACTCTCAAAAACTTCTACAGATGCACCATTGAGAGCATTCTGTTGGGCTGCATCACCGCCTGGTAGGGCAACTGCTCTGCCCGCATCATGGCTCTCCAGAGGGTAGTGTGGGCAGTCTAACGCATTACCGGGGTCACGCTGCCTGCCCTCCAGTACATCGACGGCACCCGAAGTCAAAGTAAAGGCCAAGAAGATCATTAAGGACCTCAGCCACCGGTTCACTCGGCTACCGTCCGACAGACAGGGACAGTACAGGTGCATCAAAGCTAAGACAGAGAGATTGAAACTGTTTCTATTTACCAGGCCATCAGACTGTTGATACACAAACACACACCTCATACTCACAAACAAATGCACATACACGCACTCACACACATTGAACCACTGGTCACCTCTCATTTCACACTGTCTATTTAAATATTTTATCCCTGACGTAGCACATCATAATATGTATTTATCCTACTGTACATTGTTTTTCAGTTACTGTTTATACACAGGGCATACAGTGGGGCAAAAAAGTATTTAGTCAGCCACCAATTGTGCAAGTTGACTAAATACTTTTTTGCCACGATGTATGTATTTATACAGTGGATTCTTGACATAGCTTACTCATATATATGTATATATATAAATATAATATATATATACACACAGTACCTTCAGAAAGTATTCAGACCCCTAGACTTTTTCCACATTTTGTTAGGTTACAGCCTTTTTTCTCATCAATCTACACACAATACCCCATAATGACAAAGCAAAAAAAGTTGTTTTTACATTTTTGCAAATGTATTCAAAAAGTATTATTATTTCAAATTTACATAAGTATTCAGACCCTTTACTCAGTACTTTGTTGAAACACCTTTGCCAGCGATTACAGCCTTGAGTCTTCTTGGGTATGACACTATAAGCTTGGCATGCCTGTATTTAAGGAGTTTCTCCCATTCTCTGCAGATCCTCTCAACCTCTGTCAAGTTGGATCGGGAGTGTCACTGCACAGCTATTTTCAGGTCTCTCCAGAGATTCAGACATCAGGTTCAAATCCGAGCTGTTTCATCAGACAAGAGAACTTTGTTTCTCATGGTCTGAGAGTATTTAGGTGCCCTTTGGCAAACTCCAAGCGGGCTGTCATGTGCCTTTTACTGAGGAGTGGCTTCCATCTGTCCACTCTACAGTAAAGGCCTGATTGGTGGAGTGCTGCAGAAATGGTTGTCCTTCTGGAAGTCTCCCATCTCCATAGAGGAACTCTCGAGCTCTGTCAAAGTGACCATCGAGTACTTGGTCACCTCCCTGACCAAGGCCCTTCTCCCCCGATTGCTCAGTTTGGCCGGGCTGCCAGCTCTAGGAAGAGTCTTGGTGGTTCCAAACTTCTTCCATTTAAAAATGATGGAGGCCACTGTATTCTTGGAGACCTTCAATGCTGCAGAAATGTTTTGGTACCCTTCCCCAGATTTGTGCCTCGACAACAATCCTGTCTCAGAGCTCTATGGACAATTCCTTTGACCTCATGGCTTGATTTTTGCTCTGACATGCAATGTCAACTCTGGGACATGACAGGTGTGCCCCTTTCCAAATCTTGTCCAATCAATTACATTTTCCAAAGGTGGATTCCAATCAAGTTGTAGAAACATCTCAAGGAAGATATCAATGGAAACAGGATGCACCAATGTCGAGTCTCATAGCAAAGGATCTGAATACTTATGGAAGTAAGGTATTTCTGTTTTTATTTTTTCGCTTTGTCATTATGGGGTATTGTGTGTAGATTGATGAGGAAAATAATTCATTTCAATCCATTTTAGTAGAGGGCTGTAACATAACACAATATGGAAAAAGTCAAGGGGTCTGAAAACTTTCCGAATGCACTGTATACTGCTGTACATATAATTCTTAGTTGATCTTGTGTGAATCCTGTGTATATAGGTATAGATCGCATTTGATTACTGCTACAGGGCTATTTGGCTTGCTAATCAGATTTGCCCCGCCGTTTTCTTTTTTCTCTCCTTACATTTGAATTGTTTGACATTTTACTGCATTTTTAAGAGGTAGTAACATAAGAATTTTGCTGCACCCGCTAATCTGTGTACGGGTCCAATAAACTTTGATTTGAAGAAAGCTAGAGCAAATGTTACTAATGCGACGTCCCAAATGGCACTATATACACCTATATAGTGTACTACTTTTGAACAGGGCAAATAGACATTTTAGAGCCCTAGAAACCATAGATAGCTACAGTTTAGGCCAGGATTCCCCAACTGGCGGCCTGCGGGTGAATTTATTTGGACATAAGACTGTAAAAAAAGAAAACATTTTCATTTTGGAAATCTGCTCCGAAGTATTCCCAACCATAATAGAGATATATATCTGATCGTATACAATTGTAAGCCAGGTTTGAAATGATTATGTTTTAGACAAATATTATATGCGTTTGGGCTTCTTGCTATCAATCTGCAGTATACAAATTATTTGTGATTATGTTCTGGCAACCTGACCATCAGCTCAATAAAGAAAATCGTCCCGCGGGTGAATCTAGTTGATGATCCCTGGTAAAGGCTATGCCCTTCTGTGCCTTAATCAATAAAGGATGATATAATACCATGCCTGTTTACTGAATCATGCTGTTTCTTCACCATGTCTGAAATCGCTCACCATCTTGCTCAGAAACCAATAACATGATGTGTCTAAACTACAAAGCCAAACATACATGCAGACAGTACATGCCTGCTGTCTCCATATACTCTTAATTTCCTAAAATACCAACATAAAGATATCTGTTGAATTAAGACAGAATACTTTGTTGTTGGCAAGTCGTTCAAATCATACCTTCGTGGATATACATGTCTCGAAATGTTTTACTAGAAACAGGAAGTGCGGTTTTTTTGTCAACTGTCATGTGACTAGGAATGAAGCAGTCTCATTGGATTATGGTTAATCCAAATATTTTAGGTGACCTGTGAGCTGCCTAAATGTAGTGCAATCAAGACTAAAATACTGTAGACTTCAACCCTCTATGGTGCAATCCTACAATCCAATGTGCAGCCTTAATTTATTTAACATGTTTAGATACCCCTTGAGTCAGGAACATAAGGTCAGGAAGCCCAAGCTAGTGGATCATATTAATAAAGTGAGACAATATTCTTCACACGCTGGTTCATTACAGATTACACCTTTACAATTCATGTTTTAGTAAATGTAATTTACTCTGGCATAGGCCTACAGTAGAACACTGCAACCAGGGGTTCCATCGTGGTCTATGTCCTGCCTACATTCACAATATTCACTTTTCAGTTTCCGACCAATGCTGTTGTCCCTGCCTTGAAGACAAAGTTCCAGGTGTATGTTCTTGATGCCCCTCTAGCAGAATAGGACATGACTGTCTCATACATAAATAGGAGGCATAGAATGGAAATGCCCTAGATGTGCTGTAGAACCAAATTATGTTATCATCATCTGTGGTTGGATGAACTGAACTGGTCTACAGGCATTGACCAGTTATCTTTTAGATACTGTTGAAAGAGGAAACTGTGATGGTAGGTCAAGTCTGGTTTATACACTGGTCAGAGGATTGACCATATAATTATAATGACTTCTAAATTCTATTACTTCTGGCATGACTTCACATTCAAATTATCCATGGTTGATTCTCATGACAGACTCTGATCACACTGTGATATGAGTAATATTGAATATTCACACTTGTGCTGTTTTTGGTCTATCAAATATGAATTATTCCCACTGTAAATCCCTCAGCAAAGTGATTAACTAGTATGCATGGTTGCAGATGAGTGTCCCTGAAGTCTAAATACTCATTACAAAATGTAGAGCTTTCGGGTGTGATTTTTGTATTGATGCTTGCAAGCTGATTAGTCGTTTGATGTTGAGCTGCATATTCCACAGGAGAAGCACATGACTGAGTGAAAAGAAAAGAGGGGTGAAATCCTACAAACACCTCAATTGCTTGTCATGGAAATATTCCAACCATGTGAAATTGGCATTTGAGGAAATGGTAATACGACATTTCCGTTGGAATATATACCCTTATGAAAAGATAGCTGAGATTTAGATGATGGGGATGGGTGGGGGTGTTGGTTTGTTACACGGCTTTTCATTGAATTTTTATTTTTTTACAGCCGTTTGTAATACAAATCTGTTAAGGGATTTTCCATATATCCGTTTATTTTTTCTGTAGATCTGCAACCTATTCCTAGGAGAGAACTATGCCTCTGTCGCCTCTCTCCCAGGTCTGGTCTCATACGGATAAATACTGTCATCTGTTGTCTAAGCCATATATTGCAGAGATCAGGGGACTGAGTCGGGATCTATATGCACGATAGGCATGTTTACACTAGGAGATGTTTGAAGCTGTTAACTGATCATTTAATAGGCCTGTCCTACCCACTACCCAGTAAAACTCTACATTTTCCTGCCCACTTAGATATTGAACAGCAACAGATATGTTCTTTAGTCCTTACAGTCAAACTGCTGTGAAGGTTGTACCATCTCAAACTACTTTTCCTGTAAGTATCCAAGTGCAACGCATTTCCACCAATGGTAGATGTATAAATTGCAAGGCGTGTGTGGTGTGTCATAAATCACTCTGTATGCCATGCATACGTGAACTAGGCCCTGACAGGTTTGTCTCTCTGTATATTGTCTGCCTTAGGACTAACACCATTAGCTGTGTTCATGAGCATTCAGGGGACATCCTATTGGCTGTCTGGCCCCCACAGTCCAAGCAGCATAACACGCGGCAAGAAGCGAGTATCAAAGCATTATGCCTGTTCTTCCTATCCAAGGCCTTGTCAAAGTGGGGCGGCAGGGTAGCCTAGTGGTTAGAGTGTTGGGCTAGTAACTGGAAGGTTGCAAGTTCAAATCCCTGAGCTGACAAGGTACAAATCTGTCGTTCTGCCCCTGAACAGGCAGTTAACCCACTTTTCCTAGGCCGTCATTGAAATAATTTGTTCTTAACTGACTTGCCTAGTTAAAGAAAGGTCAAGTTTTAAAAAATATTTAAAAAAGACACAATCACTGTCACAGACCTCTTTTTAACAGCGGTTTTCTCTCTGGCCCCAGTATGTACAGTACAATGAGACTGTAGCAATTACTGATAGGATCATGTCCACTCCCATTACAAAAAGACACACCATGGTTTATGAAAGGTATTCCAATTCAAGCTGATGTAAAAGCACCTACAGTACAACTCCAATCCTATATGATATTGTCAGTTTTAAGCTGTATGTGAGCCCAGGTTTGAGCTCCTCGGATTCTGTGATCATCTCTGTTCTTCATGCATCCACACACAGCTTTGGTGGCAGCCACTCATGAATTCAAGGTACACTCATCTACAGAAATAGAGAGAGAGAGAGAGAGTCTCTTCTGAATGTGTGTCCATTGTACATTGTTCACATAATGTGCATCCCATAGAGATGAAACCAGTTCTGTCTATGGTGTATCCAGTGTACTACAATTCACAGAATCACAGGCCTGATGGTAACACGACAGCACCACAGGGAATCGAGTTCCAGACCAGAAAAAGTGTCTGTAATTAGGCTGTAATTAGGCTGATTATACACTAGCTGTCTGACAACACAGTAAATCAGGAGAGTGATGAACCTGAACAGTCATTCTACATTCACTAAAACATCACTTTGATGCTGTGTTAATTAGTGATTGGAGCATTTGTATCGGTTCTTATTGAGTCTGTGTATAAACAATGGTAATGTTGCTGATATTAGAAGGAAAAAAATGATTATTAAAAAATGCACATTGTGCACTTTGCATCGTAGTCTTCTATTTTGATATTCAACGTGGTATGGACATGTCACCAGCAGGGAGCAGCATTGCACAGCAGAGCTGTGTAAAAACAACTTCACCACAGTATGCAGTGATTTATTTTGTGTTTGCCATTGAGTCAGCTTATGTCTTCCTCTTCTAATGGAGCTCTGGCGGCTTCACCAGCCTCTGTCAAAGACAAACTCTCCTCTACGTGCTTCTACATCTGCATTGCTTGCTGTTTGGGGTTTTAGGCTGTGTTTCTGTGTAGCACTTTGTGACATCTGCTGAAAAAGGGCTTTATAAATACATGTGATTGATTGATACTCAAAGACAAACTCTTCATAATGTGGCTTGCAGACATGCCCCTCCCCCCAAGATGACCCCAATATGCAGCTCTATTTCTTTGGGTCTGGGTCTCATTCACTCATCACCCTGTGAGGTCCAGGACTTCCCCAGGCCTCCCCCTATCAGCCTGGGCCAGGTTTCGTTTGATATGTGATATGTGAATAGTTCATGACTGGGTCTCAGTGACAACAGATGACCTGTAAGAGTGTCTATAGCCCCTGAGGGCCTCTCCTCCTACTGGCTCTGGGGTCCTTCCTGCCCACCCAGGGTGATAACAGACTCAGGGTATGGTTAGGGTTGTGCATCTCTTGTTTTCATTTTCTCTGTCTTTCTCTGTCTCTTTCTCTCTCTTTCTCTGTTGTCTCTCTCTCTCTCTCTCTGTTGTCTCTCTCTATGTTGTCTCTCTTTCTTTCTGTTGTCTCTCTCTGTCTCTCTCTCTCTCTCTCTCTCTCTCTCTCTCTCTCTCTCTCTCTCTCTCTCTCTCTCTCTCTCTCTCTCTCTCTCTCTCTCTCTCTACCCCCATCAAGATCTTATCATACTGGTCATTGAAAGCACACCTGAATAGGAACAGCTCTGGCATCCCTCACTCATGGTGGTGACAGACCGAGAGGTGAGGTAGAGTGTTTGTGGTTATCTCTTACGGTACACATCCATGACTCAGAAACGTTTGCAGGAATCCTCATGGTTGGCATCCTCACATGTCGCCATATTGAAAACATACGATCTTGTCATTCATGCTCTCTCTTTGATCATTCATGCTCTTTCAAATCCCTTTGATCACAAAGGGTGGAGAAATTTCTAAAAACAAAATTATATTTTTTATATCTGATTCTATTTCTATAATGATCCTTCATGTTTGTTGCAATATGCAGAGATATTTCCATACTTCTGCATTCATTCACACTGGTAGCTATCACAATAAATTGGGTATCCGATGCTCTTAAGTTTCTCTGCCTTTGGTAGACCCTGATGAGACTATAATGTTTTTGAGGGTATATCATACATTTTCCAAAAATGTATTGCAACTGATAACAATTGTCTTCCTGTTGACATGTACATGACTATCAGAATAAAAGTCCGGGACAAACCGTTCAAGTGGTTTCACAGCGCAGTCAAAAGGGTCTGTTTCACTTGATGTTCAAGCCAGCGAAAAACATTTGATTCGTGCATTCATTTGTCTGCAGCCCTCCGGTCATGCCGCAACCACAACAGATGGTTGGAGTGTTTGATTTAGTTCACAGTTATGCCGTATCTGAACTGGAATCAAACAACCTCTATGAAATCTAATTGGAATTATGAGAACTTACATCCCTATAAAGAACAAATATATAAAAAATAAGCATGATTGGGTGTGGGCAGATAGAAAATGCCAGATATGTGGACAGCAACTATCGATGTGTATTTGAAGCCATTTATTTTGGAGAGTTGTATTATGTGCTGTCCAGTCAAATATCTGAGGGTGTTTTGTGGTTTTCACAGTGGGGTGGCTAAACCTCAATGCTCACAAGCAGGGTTTAGGTCGAAGCCGTGAAAGACACACAAGGCCTTAAGCTGTTTGTCAGAGCTGTGTATGTGATAGACTGTCAACAAAAATGAGCACTGAAGCACAGACCAGGATTGTGCATTAATGAAGATCGCAGCAGTACTACACACACACACACACACACACACACACACACACACACACACACACACACACACACACACACACACACACACACACACACACACACACACACAAATATATTAAATATTGAACATTGTAACAGCTTGGTGATTTAACATTAAGAACATCAACATCAAAGTTAACAAAATACTCCCTTGATTGGCAGAAGTTAGAGCGTTGGGCCGTTGAACCAGTAACCAAAAGGTTTATATTTTGAATCTCCAAAATTACAAGTTTAAAAAATGTATCGTTCTGCCCTTAAGCAAGGCACTTAGCCCCAGGGTCGCGGTCAATAATGGCTGATCCCTGGCCA
This sequence comes from Oncorhynchus gorbuscha, assembly GCF_021184085.1. Lineage (NCBI taxonomy): Eukaryota > Metazoa > Chordata > Actinopteri > Salmoniformes > Salmonidae > Oncorhynchus > Oncorhynchus gorbuscha. Next base: position 46,663,072 of record NC_060193.1, read on the forward strand.
TGAACCCCACACTCCAAGGGTGTCTCAGGGGGAGTTGGGATATGCAAAAAAATACATTTCCATTTCACACCTCACACACGTACAGGTTACCCACTTGTACATGCAGCGAAGCAGGACAAATATAAGCAACCCCTATTTGACCTTTGGCACACAGAGCCTGAAAGATTAGTGGAATCTGTGTGGGTTGCTGGACAGGTAGGATGACTGACAGTGAAGGTGAACAGGTGGTCACGTGTCAGGTGACAGAGGAATGTATGAGACTGAGGCAGGAATTCCTTTAACCATAAAGTGGTATATTTACTGAGTAGTCTGTGGTGGATTCATGGACGCACAGAACTTCTGGATCAGATGGATTTAGGGAAGAGAAAGCAGCGAGATCAGGCGATGGCAATTTCCTCCTTTTATGGAATTGAGATCTGTAGCACATTTCCACCTGACCTAATTAAAGCGCCCCTGGCCCAGCTGAGTAAATGGCAATGAATTAAAGGAGTATTCCACCAACTCCATGGGCCTTTTCTACAGAGCCTGAACTAACCACTGAACGTGAGGACTGATTTCCCAGTCTTACTTCCATTTGAAAACAAGTAGTTTGATTTCCATCTCCAATACCTCAGCAGCCTGCATCTAATTGTTTCAACTAAGTATTATTAAGTTACTGGTTCCACAGCCTTTTTTTTGTTTACTCAACTTTTCAGTCCAAGTGTTAGCTGAGTGTTACCCAAACTTACAGTACCTTCAGAAAGTATTCACACCCATTTTTCCCCATTATTTTGTGTTACACATTGGGATAAAAATGGATTTAATTGTCATTTTTTGGTCAACGATCCACATAAAATACTCTGTAATGTCAAAGTGGGAAAAAAATTCAGAATGAGAATGAGACAGGTTTTCCTCTAGGACTTTGCCTGTGCTTAGCTCTATTTCATGTATTTGTATCCCAAAAACTCCCTAGTCCTTTCCAATGACAAGCATACTCATAACATGATGCAGCCACCACCATGCTTGAAAATATGAAGAGTGGTACTCAGTGATGTGTTGTGTTGGATTTTCCTCAAACATATTGATTTGTATTGAGGATTTCTTTTGCCAAACGTTTTGCAGTTTTACTTTAGTGCCTTGTTGCTGTCAGCATGCATGTTTTGGAGTATTTTTTAAAAAAATGTACAGGTTTCCTTCCTTTCACTCTGTCATTTAGGTTAGTATTGTGGAGTAACTACAATGTCCATCCTTAGTTTTCTCCTATCACAGACATTTAACTCTCTAACTGGTTTAAAATCACCATTGGCCTCATGCTGAAACTCTGAGCAGTTTCCTTCCTCTCTGTCAACTGAGTTAGGAAGGACACCTGTAACCTTGAAGTGACTGGGTGTATTGATACCCCATATAAAGTGTAATTAATAACTTCACCATGCTCTAAGGGATATTCAATGTACAGTATGCTTTACAAATGTTTTAACCATCTACTAATAAGTGCCCTTATTGGCGAGGCATTGGAAAACCTCCCTGGTCTTTGTTGTTGAATCTATACTTGAAATGCACTGCTTGACTGAGGGACCTTACAGATAATTGTATGTGTGGGGTACAGAGATGGGGTAGTCATTTAAAAAATCATGTTAAACACCATTATTGCACACAGAGTGAGTCCATGCAACTTATTATCTGATGTTGTGTCTTTGGCATCAATAAAAATACTTATAAAAAGACATTACAGAAATAAATTATCTGTAATTATTATTACAATCTACTCAAACCTTAACTCCCTCTGTGATGAGGTACTGGTCTCTACTCAAACCTTAGCCTTCTCGTAATTGAGGTAAGCTTAGTCTGAAGAGGATTTTCGTAGGTGGGGGTTATATTCGTAACAGCAGAATGGGGCCGTCCCACGACGCCAGATCAATGTCTGTGCTCAAGGGGCGGGCCCATGATTTATTTAAACTCCAAAGGGAATTGGAGTTTCCTTCATTAAACAGTTTAAACTCACATTACATCATTTCACAAAAAGTTTCATCTTTACCCATTCATTTTATACAACAATTAGATGCAAGCCTCACAACTGAAACACTTGTATACACTGAGTTATGGTAATGTGGCTGTATTGTCTCTCCTGAGTTTCACAACATTGTACCAAACGGACCAGTTCGTAGCTGGCTACTTCACCGACCGTTTATACATTCTCCAGAACATGAATATTGTTCAGTTCTCAAATTCTGTGATGTGGAAGAAGTTCCTTTGTTCTCTCTATGAAAACTCACTCTCTTATACTCTGGCCATGAGGAGAGAACTCCTCAAGGAATGTATGACCTGTCTAACAGAGCCTGTTGGTAGGGGGTGAGAGAGTGAGAGGGATGTTGCAGTGAGAGGGGGATGGTACTCGCTATCCCCAAAGAGGGCAACGTCATGACACTGACTTGTTATTTAGGCTTGCCATAACAAAGGAGTCGAATACTAATTGACTAAAGACATTTCAGCTTTTCATTTTATATTAATTTGTAAAAATGTCTAAAACATAATTCTACTTTGACATTATGCGGAAATGGGATACCTTGTCAGTTGCACAACTGCCTAGTGGGCGGCACGCAGCCTAGTGGTTAGAGCATTGGACTAGTAACCAATAGTTTGCTAGATCAAATCCCTGAGCTGACAAGGTACAAATCTGTTGTTCTGCCCCTGAACAAGGCAGTTAACCCACTGTTCCTAGGCTGTCATTGTAATAAGAATTTGTTCTTAACTGACTTGCCTAGTTAAATTTAAAAAATGTGTCTTCTGCATTTAACCCAACCCCTTTGGTTATTACAGGTGCAGGGGGCTGCCTTAATCAATGTCATCGGCACCCGGGGAGAAGTTGTTATTGAAGGTCAACAGCCTTGCTCAAAGACATAACGGCAGGTTTTTCCATCTTACCAACTCAGGGATTGGAACCAGCAATCTTTCAGTTACTGGCCCAATGTTCTCAACCACTAGGCTATAACTGCTGCCCATAAATGGGGTATTGTGTGCCGATCACTGCCACAAAATGTAAATGTTGAAACACAACACAATGTGGAAATAGCCAAGAGGTGTGAATACTTTATGAAAGCACTGTAGCTCCAACTTGAGAAAACTTCAGCAAATAAAAATAATGTGTTTAATCAATTTGTCTCATATGTTCATTCAACTATAAATTATTATTTGGGTATCTGACCTACAAAAGGCTGTGGAACTGGTTCCACACACTTTCAACGTTCTTATAGTGTGCATGTTCATTTAAACATTATTGATTATATAACACGTTCTCACCTGGGATTTGAACTTGTAACCTCTTGGATGAATGAAATTCCAATCTCCCTGCTACTCCGCTGCGTGTGTAACCGATCAGTTAGTCTGACTATTCTCTCCTCCTTGTTATCATATAGTTGTCTGGAGGGGAATATTACTCCTGAATCACTATGATGAATAAAATAGTTTGTCTGGAGTGTAATTTAGCAGAACTGATATTTACTTTGAAGATAAAGTGCAGCAATAAAGGTGAGGACAATTATTGACACAGACATGGTGGCATAGCAAGAAGCTTGATGTGCTATGAACCAAGAGGTGTGAGTTCAAATCCCAGTTGAGGACATGTTGAATATAAATGACTCGATATGAACGTTCCCCTTCTAATCATGAGTGTCAAATATGTAAGTTGGAAACATTGTTAATACCACTGTGTGTGTGCAACTAATTCCACAGCCTTTTTTAGTTGAATGAACATCTGAGACAATTTGAGCAAACACATCATTTTAAGTTGACTGGGTTGTTTGTTTTCTCATGTTGGAGCTAAGTTTGGGACAACTAAAAAAGTTACGTTCAGGTAACACTTTGACTGAAAAGTTGAGTAAACAAAAAAAGGCTGTAGAACCAGTTACTTAATCATATTTAGTTGAAACAACTAGATTTGTTTTTACAGTGTGATCCACAGTCCCACTACTTAAATCTCACACAAATGCAGGACTTTACTAAGACAGCAGGCAGACACATTTCTGTTCTTCCTCTCCAACTAGAACAATCTGTTTGACACAACTAGTCACACTGTGGAATCCTGAAAGTGTTGCCATGTTATAGTATATTCTCAAAATGCACCACCTTTGTCTGAAAGACCCTGTGGGCGGCCCACTTTCCTAGATTAACCGATATAAATGTTTACTAGACCACTGCATACTGAACTAAAACTAACAGCTGCACTCTACTGTTAGTAGGTTAAATAATTAATTATAACTGTGACTAACTAATGACTTTTGTTCCATTTGTCCTTTGCTGAGCTGGCCAGGCTTCAGATGCCTGACAGCACATCATGTAGAAATCGATGAACACACACGCCTCTGGTGCTGACGTATATACAGTGGTGCTTGACATATCTATCAATAACTCAGAATTAACTGTCTTTAGGACTGTCTAACAACAGCGATATTATTACTGTAAAACAGGGCTTTTGAGCAATGACAAAGTGAACAATTATAAAAATAGACAATCTAGCTAGCATGTACAGTTCAAGTCAGAAGATTACATACACTTAGGTTGGAGTCATTAAAGCTCATTTTCAACCATTCCACACATTTCTTGTGAACAAACTATAGTTTTGGCTAGTTGGTTAGGACATCTACTTTGTGTATGACACAAGTCATTTGTCCAACAATTGTTTACAGACAGATTATTGCAACTGCACATGGGGACAAAGATCATGCTTTTTGGAGAAATGTCCTCTGGTCTGATGAAACAAAAATATAACTGTTTGGTCATAATGACCATCGTTATGTTTGGAGGATAAAGGGGGACGCTTGCAAGCTGAAGAACACCATCCCAACTGTGAAGCACGGGGATGGCAGCATCATGTGGGGGTGCTTTGCTGCAGGAGGGACTGGTGCACTTCACAAAATAGATGGCATCATGAGGAATGAATATTATATGGGTATATTGAAGCAACATCTCAACATCTCAGTCAGGAAGTTAAAGCTTGGTCGCAAATGGGTCTTCCAAATGGACAATGACCCCAAGCAAAATGGCTTAAGTGCAAATAAAGTCAATGGAGTGGCCGTCACAAAGCCCTGACCTCAATCCTATAGAAAATGTGTGGGCAGAACTGAAAAAGCATGTGCGGGCAAGGAGACCTACAAACCTGACTCAGTTACACCAGCTCTGTCAGGAGGAATGGGTCAAAATTCACCCAACAGTCTTAAATAATTTTCCACACACAGTCTGTGCCTGTATTTAGTTTTCAAGCTAGTGAGGGCCAAGAATCCACCCCCACATAGGTACGTGGTTGCAAAGGACATCAGTGTCTTAGCAGCACGATTTGCCAAGGCAGGATATTCTAAGCGCAGCCCAATCCAGAAATCTGGCAGTAGCTTCGGAATAAATACAATTTTCACAGAACTGCTTGTTGCAATTTCGATGAGGCTCTCTTGTTCAGATATCAGTAAGTGGACTGGAGGCAGGGCATGAAAAGGATAACGAATCCAGTTGTTTGTGTCATCCGTTTCTGGAAAGTACCTGCGTAATTGCGCACCCAACTCACTCAGGTGCTTCGCTGTATCACATTTGACATTGTCCGTAAGCTTGAGTTCATTTGCACACAAAAAAAATCATACAATGATGGAAAGACCTGTGTGTTGTCCTTGTTAATGCAGAGAGAGAAGAGCTCCAACCTCTTAATTATAGCCTCAATCTTGTCCTGCGCATTGAATATAGTTGCAGAGAGTCCCTGTAATCCTTGATTCAGATCATTCAGGTGAGAAAAAACATCACCCAGATAGGCCAGTCGTGTGAGAAACTCATCATCATGCAAGCGGACAGGCGAGTGAAAATTATTGTTAGTAAAGAAAACTTTAAGCTTGTCTCTCAATTTAAAAACACATGTAAATAATTTGCCCCTTGATAACCAGCGTACTTCTATATGTTGTAAAAGCGTTACATGGTCGCTGCCCATATTATTGCATAGTGCAGAAAATACACAAGAGTTCAGGGGCCTTGCTTTAACAAAGTTAACCATTTTCACTGTAGTGTCCAAAATGTATTTCAAGCTGTCAGGCATTCCCTTGGCACCAAGAGCCTCTTGGTGGATGCTGCAGTGTACCCAAGTGGCATCATGGGCAACTGCTTGCACGCACATCCAACATGAGCAGCAGCTACGTTTGGCTACATATGGACTGTTAGTGGAATTCCCACGAGAGAGTAACGGTTAATGTGATTGGATGTTAATTATTTAACTAGGCTACCTGTATTTGACATTGTTTAGTTATTTCGCTGAATACTAGATGGTTTCATTTTATTTTTGTCAGTGAAACGTGGCTACTCGGGCGAGAAAAAAAACTCACCCAAATGTATAGCTCCGTTGAAAAATAGAAATGTACTTTTTTTTTGTGAATCACATTTTTATTTGGCGTACCCCCGACGATATTGCGAGTACCCCAGTTTGGGAATACCTGATGTAGAGTAAAGTAGCCTAGTGTTTAATGAGGTAACTGGCAGTGGATCATAAGCCTTGTACAAACCTGATGTGTATAACCACATCATTAGCATTATAGGAAGGAGAGGGGAGAGAAACCAGGCACCCAGCTGTTTCATCATTCATCTCTCCTGAGGACAGCTCTGACTCTATTCCACTATGCTTGCAAAGAACTACATTTGTTTCCTTTTTGATGTAAAACGCTGGTTGTGGCACGTAAACAAAGACCATTGAGGCAAGGGCAGAGACTCACGTTTTGTCTTCATATTGTCAATACCGTAACAGGTCCGGGTTTGTTTGTGTGAACTAATGAGTGATTCTCCGAAGATGCCATTAGATAGGAGGCAGAGAGAGTTGGATTCATAATTCATAACAATCTGCAACTAATTCAGTGATTGTCTCTGCCAATTTTGTTTCAATACCTACAATATTATGATCACCTAAAATTTGATAGGCATAATGGAAATGTAGAGAGGCCAGAGATCATGTGATATTAAAGTCTATCAATATCTGTGGGTTAGGCTACCTACTCTTCGGAAACATACTCTTCTGAGGCTCCATCTCAAATGGCACCCTATTCCCTATAGAGTGCAGTACTTTTAACCAGGAGTGCCATTTGGGAAGCAGCATGAATCAATCAGCGTTAGAAGCAGCTCTTCCAATGGGAACATCCTCTGCTAGGCCTCTTCCTGACTGTTGGAAGCATCCAAGTTATAGATCCCAGAAGATCACATACAGTAAATATGCCATGAAGCACAAATCAGAATTATGAAACCGCCAAATTCTCTTTTCAAAGAGGCTGCGGATGTTCTGAGGGGAATTGTCGCACGTTAGAGTGTGTGAGGGGGTGAGGGTTAGAGAGAGTGTGAGTGTGTGTGTGTGTGTGTGTGTGTGTGTGTGTGTGTGTGTGTGTGTGTGTGTGTGTGTGTGTGTGTGTGTGTGTGTGTGTGTGTGTGTGTGTGTGTGTGTGTGTGTGTGTGTGTGTGTGTGTGTGTGTGTGTGTGTGTGTGTGTGTGTGTGTGTGTGTGTGTGTGAGAGAGCCTGTATGCGTGCAAGTGTGTCTGAACTTTGATATCCCTTCAACACTCAAGCTGATGTTTTCTCAGACCTACTGCTATAACACTTGAAATAGTTCACTAATGAGGAAGGTGGCAAATACGGTATATTTGATTCATCTCGTCCTTGGTTAGGACGAGGGCTGTGTTGATGGAAACCCTAAGTCAGGTCACACTTTCATTCTCAAGTATTAGTTTTCCACATCAATACTCTGTCATCTCTTCAGAAATGCTGTCACAGGCTCCCAGCCACAGAATTATTCTAATTTCTATGGTCTATATTCTAATTCTACAGTCACAGTGAGTATGCTTCACACATGCTGTGCTGATACTTGTTCAAAGACATGTTAATCTCCATAAACGTGACAATTGGAGCTCAGATACCCCTTATGTGCAACAGACCCTATCAATCAATATCCATGTTTATTTAATGAGTTGGTCGGATACAACATTGACGTGCAACGTTGTTGGCTTGTTGCTAAGGGAATAGGAATGCAGATCAATGCGGCCAAGGTTGTGTGGTTGGACGCCAGCACAGTAGACTTCTGTAGTGGTGACCTAGCTCTCACTGTCACAAGGACATGCATGACTGGCTTAATACACATAGCAGACCAAAGAGAATGAGGACATTTGGTTAAGCTAGTCTCGCGATGCCATCCTTCCAAGTCTCATTGTTGATGAAGCCTGGAAATCAAGGCTAGGTTTAATCGTGCAGAGTATACATACTTCTACATACATATTTTATTATTTACTTGTTTGTCATCTTGCATTGTAAAATGAACCATCCCTATTTGATATTGATCTATTGTTCCAATTTACTTTTCTCTATTTTTACATACAATTTTCCATCTCTTACAGACCTGTGTTAAACCCTGCTGTTGGCATAACGTCCATTTGTAATGTATTACCTTGAATCCCCCTCCCTTCTAACTGCTGCTGCCAGGCCCTCTGGTTTATATTAAGTGCCAATGCATGTTTTATCAGCCTATCAGAGCTGCCACCATCTCCCCCTTCTCTCACTCTCTGTCTCTGTCTTTCCCTCTCTCTCTTTCCCTCTCTCTCTTTCCCTCTCTCTCTTCCCTCTCTCTCTCTTTCCCTCTCTCTCTCTCTCTCTCTCTCTCTCTCTCTCTCTCTCTCTCTCTCTCTCTCTCTCTCTCTCTTTCTCTCTCTCTCTTTCTCTCTCTCTCTTTCTCTCTCTCTCTCTCTTTCTCTTTCTCTATCCATTTCTGTATTTTCATCTCTCTCTCTCTCTCTCTCTGTCTCTCTCTCTCTCTCTCTCATCCTCTGTCTCTTTCTCTCTCGCTTTCTATCCCTCTCTCTCTCAATCTCTCTTTCTCTAGCCATCTCCCTCTATCCCTCTCTCTCTTTCTTTCTCTCTCTCTCTCTGTATCCCTCTCTTTCTATCTCTTTCTTTCTGAGGTAATTCATCTCTCTCTTTCTCTCTCTGTTGACTGATCACAGTGTACATTGTTTGAAAAGAAGAAACCCCCGTCAGGATGGAAGATACAACACAGCTGAGTTGAGTGAGTTGACGACTTTCAACACAGCGTTTCAAAACAATGGGAGACAGAGAACGCCTCGAGGTGAAGTCTGCTGTTTCATTGTTTTTGTAGGTCCAATGAAGAGTGAAGGTGAAGTATTTTACTCCCAGCCCACTTAATCAACCTAGCCAGGGTTATTCAGACAACACAGCATCTCCAACACCCACCACTGTTATACAGGGTGTTGCCATTGCTCCGTAGTTCCTAACCGCATACATATTCCATAACAACACGGTACATAAAACTCTTCAAGCTACTATTCATTCTACAGGTCATAAATGCAGTTACCATGGTGGGCTTTAAAAAATGTGATCATAGAAAATGGTTTAAACCCTATACGTTATGCATGAGTGCATACGAGTACTATAAAAAATGGCTGCATGTACAATAAATCATTGTTGCCCTATTGCTGAGTTTTTAAAAACAATGAGCTATAAACCATGCCATAAATTACACACAATGCATTTCTCATCCATAACCACCTCCATGGAATAACCCACAGCATCAGCTCTGCTTTTATTAGAGGGATATGGTGGGTCTGTCTGGACCTTGGACTGTCCCCCTTACTGACAGGCTGTGTCTCTGGATTAGAATTTCCAGCATCTCAACATTGAGCACACATCACAGCAGATCATGCATGTCCCCTAAGAGAGAGTGAGAGGGCAAGAAAGAGGAGAGTGAGAGAGTGGTGAAGAGAGAAGGGCGAGAGAAACAGAGAGAGCAAGGGAGACACAGAGAGAGAAAGGGAGACACAGAGAGAGAGTTCCCTCTTGACAGTCCAGAGCACATCATATTAGATTACATTGGAAATCACACTTCCATTTCAAGGACATTTTATTAATTAGAATAAACAGGAACGTTTCTAATTTAATCTGCTAGTCCTGCTTGACCTTGTACAATTTGGCGCTCACTACTCAACAAGCAAGACAATCACTCACTCATTCACTCACTCATAAACCACTTGGATAGCATACTTGCTGTCTTTATGTGTTGTAAGATCAATATTAAACACTATATGATCTGTAGTTACATGAAAGGTTCTAGTGTATAGTGTATTGGATAAAGATAACCAATATACACACTACAGTAAGTATACAAGCAAAAACTTAAAAAAGGGAGTACCAGTGAATCGCTCAATACGAAAATGGTCAGATGACGCCGATGTTAAGCTACAGGACTGTTTTACTATCACAGACTGGAATATGTTCCGGGATTCCTCCGACGGCATTGAGGAGTACACCACATCAGTCACTGGCTTCATCAATAAGTGCATCGATGACGTCGTCCCCACAGTGAACGTACGTACATACCCCAACCAGAAGCCGCTTTCATTTCAAAGAGCGGGACTCTTTATTATTTTTACACTATTTAACTAGGCAAGTCAGTTAAGAACAAATTCTTATTTAAAATGACGGCCTACCCCGGCCAAACCCTAACCCGGACCAATTGTGTGCCACCCTTTGGGACTCACGGACGGTTCTGATACAGCCTGGAATCGAACCAAGGTCTGTAGTGATGCCTCTAGCACTGAGATGCAGTGCCTTAGACCGCTGCACCACTCACTCTACCCCGGACACTTATAAGAAATCCGACGAACCATCAAACAGGCAAAGCTTCAACAGGAACTAACAGGACTAAGTTTGAATCCTACTAAACCAGCTCCGATGCTCGTCGAATGCGGCAGGGCTTGCAAACTATTACAGACAACAAATGGAAGCAAAGTTGCAAGCTGCCTAGTGACACAAGTCTACCAGACAAACTAAATGACTTCTAAGTACTCTTTGAGGCAAGCAACAGTGAAGCATGCATGAGAGCACCAGCTGTTCCGGATGACTGTGTGATCATGCTCTCCGTAGCCGATGTGAGTAAGATCTTTAAACAGGTCAACATTCACAAGGCCGCATGGCCAGATGAATTACCAGGACGTGTACCCCGAGCATGTGCTGACCAACTGGCAAGTGTCCTCACTGACATTTTCAACCTCTCCCTGTCTGAGTCTGTAATACCAACATGTTTCAAGCAGGCCACCATATTCTCTGTGCCCAAGAACACCAAGGTAACCTGCCTAAATTACTACAGACCCGTAGCACTCACATCGGTAGCCATGAAGTGCTTTGAAAGGCTGGTCATGGCTCACATCAACACCATTATCCCAGAAACCCTAGGTCCACTCCAATTTGCATACCACCACAAAGATCCACAGATGACACAATCTATATTGCACTCCACACTGCCCTTACCCACCTGGACAAAAGGAACACCTACGTAAGAATGCTATTCATTAACTACAGCTCAGCGTTCAACTCCATAGTGTCCTTAAATCAAATTAAATGTATTCATATAGCCCTTCTTACATCAGCTGCTATTTATTTTATTTAACTTTATTTAACCAGGCAAGTCAGTTAAGAACACATTCTTATTTTCAATGACGGCCTAGGAACAGTGGGTTAACTGCCTGTTCAGGGGCAGAACGACAGATTTGTACCTTGTCAGAAACCCAGCCTAAAACCCAGCCTAAAACCCCAAACAGAAAGCAATGCAGGTGTAGAAGCATGGTGGCTAGGAAAAACTCCCTAGAAAGGCCAAAACCTAGGAAGAAACCTAGAGAGGAACCAGGCTATGAGGGGTGGCCAGTCCTCTTCTGGCTGTGCCAGGTGGAAATTATAAGAGAACATGGCCAAGATGTTCAAATGTTCATAAATGACCAGCATGGTCAAATAATAATAATCACAGTAGTTGTCGAGGGTGCAACAAGTCAGCACCTCAGGAGTAAATGTCAGTTGGCTTTTCATAGCCGATCATTGAGAGTATCTCTACCGCTCCTGCTGTCTCTAGGGAGTTGAAAACAGCAGGTCTGGGACAGGCTTAAAGCTCATCACTAAACTAAGGACCCTGGGACTAAACACCTCCCTCTGCAACTGGATCCTGACTTCCTGACAGGATGTCCCTAGGTGGTATGGGTAGGTAACAACATGGGGACCTGTCGTCCCAAATAATGTCCCCCGACCTAATAGTGTCCCCCACTATGTCACAATGGGATTCGATAAACTATTAGCATCCATTGCTATATCAACGGTGTGATGACCTAATGATTAGAATTTTGGAGATCATTACAGCCTAAATTACTTTATTTTCATCATCGCTATGCAAACCAGGCTGATGTCTTTGACAATTTCAAAGTTATGTATGGCTAATAAAATGAAAACATTTAATTAACTACTTTTTGGTCCCTTGTTAACATTACATGAAATCCATGTCTTAAAACGTTGTTACGTGTCTGAAATGGCAACGAAAACGTGTCATCTGCTTGACACACTAAAGTGACTTACCTTACAGATCACGAAGTCAGCTAATTTCCACTCCATTCGTATGCAAATGTGTTTGATTCATACCCAGCTTGACTGGCTGTCATGTTTTTAATGTAACCTGCCCTTCCCTTGTCTACACTGAAATCATCTAATTTCAATACTCCTCTATTATGATTATTTATTTGTTCTATCTCGCATAGCTCATTAGTACATTTGTGTGGTTGAATATATATGTATGTATTGTAGGTCCTAGGATACAACAATGAATAATGAGGAACAAATAAATACCGTACAACTTACAATGATGAACACCTTGTGAAACAGCTGTGAAAACCATCCTGGCAATATTTAAGATTTGAATACATCAAATTTGATAGTTGTTTGAAACAGTTGTGTCATTTAATTTATTTTCACAGGTTTTTGGGGGGTACACTCACATGGCAATCAGACTGAAATACATCACTCTGGTGTGTGGACTAAAGAGGTGGCTGCTGTGTGGTTAGGAGGTTCTCCCTGTCACTTGTTCTCAACAGGCAGTCTCGGAAGGGGGATTTGAAGAGGGAGACTGCAAAGTCCAGGCATTGCGGCTCTCTTTGTTCTGAGTGCTAGTGGTTTTTAGTTCATCTATGTATCTCACATATTATATGCCCAGGGTGATATGGCTAGCAAACTTTATTAGCAGATAATGACAATAACAGTAGCTTTAGATAATGTAATGAGATGGAGGGGATGGGATGAGTGGGCAGATTGTTGGGCAATCAGACGTCACTACATGCAGAATTTCGTTTGGAGGGGGAGAAGAGAAAGAGTTAAAGGATGAGGAGAGAGGAAACAGACAGAATCAAGAGATGCTCGATCAACTGCTGCAGCTAGTTTTTCCAGTCACTTGTCCTTGACAGGCAGCCAGTCTCAGTCAGGGGTTCAATAACATGGGCCTGGTTTATTTGGAAGCTCTCTCACCATGTCAAGGTATAGGCCGAGAGAAGGATTTTGTTTTTAATTAAGGACTTTAACCCCCGACTCTATCTTTGTAGGGTTTGACCTGATGGGGCTTGGATAGGTGCAGCAATATGGTGATGACTCAACCCTGCTGTGTATTGGACTCTGGTATAGTTCTGCCATATTACATACACAAATCTAGAACCTCCAGATATGTAAACACTAACTAGAAACCAACGTGCAATTCCATACCTGACCTAAAAATTTGATTTGGTTAAGGAGAGATTAATGGTTAGGGAGAAGGGGTTAAGGACCAGTAAGGAACTGGGCAACTGAACTGTCAGTTGTGAGAGAAATTCTGGGGTTGTGTTCTGACCACTGGAGTCATACTACTTACCGTGACGGAGTAGTTAGCCTTGAGATTGACTATCTGGACAAACCCCTGGGCCAGTGTTGGTACTGCTGACAGCATGGCGATGCCGCCCACCATGAGGCCTCCTACTTCTGGATGCTGCACCTGCAAAAGAGCTTGAGCATGATCAACTGTAAAATAGTCTAACCAGGAGTGTGACGGAACAGTTGGAAGTGTCCAACTGCTCCAACTGGAGAAGATAGTTGGCTTCCACCGAGGTAACCCTTATGAAGACATAAAGAGAGAAAAATGCTAGGAAAACTAAAACTAGCTTCAGGTTATTTTGTGCGCAAATTCAAATGGTTATGAGATTTTTTTATATTTCATCAATCCTGACGGATGATGACCCCAGCTAGGAGCGAAAGAGCAGCAAGATTTCCCAGGTCTCGACTTCCTTTCGTCCTTCAACCAAACCAAGCCATTCGCCCGGATGTCGAAGCACTTGGTCCCCTTCTCGATTCTCCTCCGGTAGCTCTCCTTCTGCTTATCCTGCACCTTGTTGATGTTCAGTCTCACCTTGATTGATAACAGAAATAAATGCAAATATATTTCATAATAAAATGTCCAACATGCATCTCTGTCAGCATGGCCTCCTTCTCCTTAGTGAAAATCACCCTCCTGTGTGGCTGGCCATCCTTCCCATGTAGGTTCATGTGGTAGACTTGTCTTCCAACTTGTTAGGCAAAGTAAATTTGCACTGCTGTTTCTCTTTCTCCATCTCTCTTCCACCACTCTCTCCCCCTCTGTCACTTTCTTCCTCTACCTCTTTCTGTATGGGTCTCTCTGTCACCTAGTGACACCTAGTTAAGGGCAGTTGGAGTTACCATAATTGTTTACACCTATCCATTTGATTGATTAGGGTTGACTTATAGCTAGATACCTCACTGTGATAGCTGTATAGCTAGCGACATGTAGATGACCAACACAAATTGTATTTGTCACATGCGCAGAATACAGTGCAATGCTTACATACAAGCCCTTAACCAACAATGCAGTTTAATGAAAATAAGAGATAAGAATAACAAATAATTAAAGAGCAGTAGTAAATAAAAATAGCGGGGGGTACCGGTACAGAGTCAATTTCAATGTGCAGGGGCAACGGTGTCGAGGTAATATGTACATGTAGGTATAGTTATTAAATTGGCTATGCATAGATAATAAACAGAGTAGCAGCAGCGTTCCGGGAGGGGGGGGGGCAATGCAAATAGTCTGGGTAGCAATTTGATTAGCTGTTTAGGAGTCTTATGACTTGGGGGTACAAGCTATTTAGATGCCTCTTGAATCTAGACTTGGCGCTCTGGTACCGCTTGCTGTGCGGTAGAAGAGAGAACAGTCTATGACTAGGGTGGCTGGAGTCTTTTTTTTGACGTCGCCTGGTATAGAGGTCCTTGGATGGCAAGAAGCTTAGCGCCGGTGATATACTGGGCCATAGGAACTACCCTCTGTAGTGCCTTGTGGT